>NC_133618.1:672623527-672823527 GCF_048593235.1 Sminthopsis crassicaudata
TTTGAAAAGGATATGGGAGTTTTAGTGATCTAAAATCTCCACACTGTGTTTTTAATAATAAGACATAGCAAGTAAAAAAAAAAAAAAAAAAAAAAAAAAAAAAGCAATGTAATCTTGGGTTGTATTAATGTAGCCTTTAGAAATAGGACGGTGATCCCCCTTATGTCTATCCTGCACCATCAGAACACACATGGAATATTTTGCTCAATTCTGGCTGGAAATGTTTAGAAAACAAATGGATAAGTCGGAAAATATACAGAGAAGAATAAACAAGACAGCGAAGATCATTAAGTTCATGCCATCTGATAATGATAATGATGAGTTAGCATGACATTTTGGAAAGGCTAAGACTTGGTTTAAATCTTCCCTTTGGCGTATACCTACTATGTGTCCCTCTAAGCCATCCATTTTCTCAGGCAGGTATCTAAGGCTGCACATTGCACAATAATTACTCATCTGCATAGGTAGAGGGCATTTTCATCATGGGAATTCCTTATGCCAGTGAAAATATAGGTTTAAAAAATGAGTGAATGAATAAATAACAGTATCAATAAATCAGCCTTGGTCTTAAAATTGGCAAATCTCTTTACAAACAGCCTATTTTTCATGAGTATCAATTGATACTAGGGAAGTATAACGTAGGGGGAAAATGGAGGAAAGGGAAATGATAAATTTGTTCAAATAACTATCAATAAATCAACCTTAGTCTTAAACAGCATATTTGCCATATGAGTATCAATTGATACTAGGGAAGTATAACTTAGGGGGAAAATGTGGAAATGATAACTTTGTTCAAGTATCTGAAAGACTGCCAGGAGCATGAAGGATCAGACTCGTTCTCTTTGATCCTAGCAGGCAGAATGAAGGAAAAAATGGATAAAATTTCAAAAAAACCAATTTAAATTTAATGTCAGGAGAAACAATCTAACAATTAGTACTGCTCCTAAGTGAAAGGGGCTGTTTTGAGAAGTGATGGCAGCGGGCAGCTGGGTGGCACAGTGGAGAGGGCACTATCCCTGAATTCAGGAGGACCCGAGTTCAAATCTGGTCTCAGACACTTAACACTTCCCTAGCTGTATGACCCTGGACAAGTCACTTAGCCTCAGAAAAAAAAAAAAAAGAAGTAATGGCAATGACTTCCCTCACTGGAGATCTTATAGCCACTTTTAAGGTGTCCACTGAAATCTCTTCAAACTTTTTAATTATGTGAGCGCTTTGTTTTGTTCATTTTAGTTGGATCATGTCCTTTTACTGGTCCTGTATATTGCTGGGTACATTAATTCTTGATTATGGGATTGCTTTTCTCATTTGGAAATGTTTCTTTTTGTTGTTTTCTTGTTCTTTATTCAAGAAAATAAGAATTCCCTATTTAGAATTCGGAAAATGTTGAAGCAATTCAATGTTTGCATTAATTTTGGATCTTGTGGCCAAGGTTGGATTTTCTACATTCAGTATTTTATCATTTGGAAATTATGATATTTTGGCCTCTTCATTTATAATTTAATATCTTTATCCTCTCTTATTGTAAATATCACATTAGAATTTCTAGTACTATAACAAAACAAAAGTGGTGACTAAACACTCTTGATCTGTCCTTTTTTAGTGGGAATGTTTCTGATATTTCCCGACTGCATATTATGTTGACTTTATTTAAGGTAAATTACAGCTGATAAACTCTTACTTTATCTCATAAGCTCATAGATTTAGAACCAACTTAAGGCCTGAGTCCTGTTCCTTCCTTTTACAGGTGAGGAAACTCAGGTCCAGAGAAATAGTCTTGTTCAAGGTTACCCGGACTGCAAGTGACAGAGTGACTGGACAAAGGTACTAGGAGTTTCAGTTCTTGGAGGCAAAGATGTAAACTGCTTCTCTGAATGTTGATTCTTAACTAACACGAAGAACAGGGCTGAAAATGGAAGCAATGAGAACCTTTGTAGAAAGAAGAACCATTTTGCTGCCATTGAGTTGTGCTGTGAATAGTGGGTTTTTTAAAAGCTCAAAGAAATGATAGGTGCGATAGGGTCTGTCATGCTGAAAGGAAGAAAGCTCCAGAGGGAGGGGGGCTCTCAAATCTGACACTATGATCGTGAATGGTTTAGAAGATGACGTGGATTAGGGTGATGATGGGTTAGGTGATGAGGCAGGTTTAGGACTAAAAAATAAATGCAAACTTAAGTATTCCGATTGTTGCAGACTTTCTTGTCCTGGAATGGTACCTCCAATCATTGAGTAGTTGCAAGTGCGCCCCATCCCATGAGATGCCCAGCAGAGGAAATGTGACTGTGATGCATGATTTCCCAGCTTGCTTTGCTACAAGCCACAAGTCCTACAAGGGCAGAGGAGAATAAACAGATGCACAACCATGTGAGGGAGAGTTTTGAAGAGTCCCGTCAGGGCAGCCACACTCTTGCCAAGCTCTCAGTGCTCACCTGGGCCTGTACTTTACTCTACGAATAAGTAAATCCTTAGGGAGGCACAAGGAGGGCTAGATTTGGAGCCTGAGAAGGCTCTTGCAGCAAAGCCCAGCTCTGCTTCTCTCTATCTGGCTGACTTGGATCAAATTAGTCACTGGACCTAAAATCCTTTGCAACTGCAAATGTGACATTCAACTCACTGAGAATCATGGAGCTGGAAGGGAGCTCACAGGCCTCCCGGTGTGGCTGAGGCTCCTGGCAGTGACTTTTCCAAAGGTCATGTGGGCAGAGAAGCAGGACTTGAATCCAGGCCCTTTCAACCAGCTGGCTGGACTCTGTCTTGGTAACAAGCCTGCAACAGCTTGATGGTCATTCACTACCCTTTTCCTTCCAGGGGATCTCAGCCGCAATCTTTCTCCAAAGGTCTGTGCCAACAGGCGTTATTTAATGTTCTTTGCTCGGCTGTTTTATTACCTACCTTCTTTTTTTTCCAAATAGAAGGAGCCATTTAAAGAGATGAATACGGAGACTTTCCAGTTTTCCAAACTGCTTTTCTTAGAGCCCACCTCTGACACAGTAGTCACATAACCTCTTAAGGCCCCAGGCATCAATGCAGCACCAAAAGCTGCAAGACAGTTGCTCATTTGGTAAGAGGGAATTTACCACTGGGAGCTCCCTTCACCCATGAAACCATGGCTCTGACCCCCTAAATGTATGCATCAGCACCGGTCTGATCGGCCCAGAACGAGCACGGAGACGGGTACATCGGAGTACGCTGGAGACAGTGGCAGCAGACAGGAGGAAGCCCCAGTCTCCTCCTCCTCAGTCTCCCCTGGAACTGTTTTGAGCCCCTTCCAGTCTGGCCCCGGCCTGTGGCTGAGTCAGAGCTGTTTTCTGAGGGGGGAAGGAGGGTCCAGAGGACATCGGCTCCGGCTGTTACACAAGGAAGTTTGTGGAAAGGCGCCACGGTCCTTTGTGAATGGCACCAAGAACACTAAAGGCCAGAGTATTCTGAGGGGAGGGGAGAAGGTCTGTGTTTCTGATACGACAGCGGGCACACGCCCATCCAAAGTTCTCCGTGGCCGGCCCGGTCCTGGTAATGAGCTATGCCCTCGGAATGCATGGCCCGGTGGAGCAGATCAAAGAGCAACAAGAACCTGCCCATCTTTGCCCTATCTTTGCCCACAGTGCCTGGGAAAACCACTTGGCTTCCCTCCAGCCTCGGTTTCCTCATCTGAAAAACGAGGGGGCGATTCATCTTGAGCTTCTCTCGTGTCCCTTTCTTTCCATGGTCAGTCCCTGATCCTATAAATCCCTTTTAATTTTCATTTTTTAACAGTTTGATCCTTGGGTGTCACAGTCACTTCCTGTTACTCGCCCCTTCCCCTTGGAATATTTCCCAACAAAATAGAAAAATGCAATCCTTGACAAAGTGCAGCCACAGAGCATGCGCCGTTGCGGCCCGTAGCCCCTCGCCTCTAAGAGAGGAAGGTGCTGTCTATGTTGGATTAAGATGAGGGTCCTCAGGCTGCCTTTCCATGCTGCTTTGAGGTCATTTTGTATCAATTGCTTCACGCATCCACTAAGACTTAACTTCCTTAGTGGGACGGGCCATGTCCGAGTTACCGTGCCATTCCGTCCCCTGGCGGGCTCCTTCAGTAGCTCGTCCAGTCCCTAGTTGCCTACTTTGCTTCCAAGTGCTGCTCTGAATAGCTTCAAATTTACATAAAATTTACATATTTTAATTTTTATTCATATGTTAATATTTATATGAATTCAAATGTACAGAGGAGGCCTGGAGCTCCGAGAGCGCGTGGCTTATCCCAGCCCCACACAGTAGGTCTGTCCCCTTCCCCAAGGGCCCCAGAGGGGCTCGGCCTGTTGGCCCATCCCTGGGGGGCGGCTCCCCGCAGGTGCGCTTGCCTCCAGCAGAATGGGGCAGAGCAGCGTCGTTCTGGCTACCCCCTCATTCTCCAGCAGGTGGCACTGCGCCCCCGGGTTTTTGACCTGATCTTTCGATCAGTGGGCCTCTGGACCCGTATTTCCTTTTTCCTGCCATTCCTGTAGAATGCGCGCCTCCCTTCTCCGTGATCCTGACGCCCAAGCATTTCCTGAGCTCCGGTGTACCCAGCACACAGCTGGGTGGGATCCCAGTCCTGTCGCCGGGGCTCCCGCCCTCCTAGGGGGCTACATGATGCAGAGGGGGCCATGATGCTGCTCCAAGGGAGAAGGGGGTTACCCCCGGGGGGTGCAATCAGAGAAGGCCTCAAGGAGGAGATGGCGTTTGAGTTATCTTTAAAGAATGGCTGGAGGACGCCTCAGAGAGGGCTGGAGAGACGTGAACTGATGCTGAATGAGAGGAGCAGAAGCAGATCACTGTCCCCCGAAACAAGATTATTCAGTGCTCACTTCTGATGGACGCGGCTCTTCTCAAAGTGAGATGATTCAGGCCCGTTCCAATGGTCTTGTTGTGAAGAGAGCTGTCCACACCCAGAGAGGATTGTGGGAACTGAGGGTGGAGCTCACTCTGCATTCTTTTTTCCTTTTTGATTTGATTTTTCTTGTGCAGCTAGATAATCGTATAAAGCATTTTTTTTTTTTACCATGTTTAACATATATTGGATTACTTGCTATCTAGGGAAGAGGGTGAGGAAAAGGGAGGAAATTGGAACACAAGGTTTTTTGCAAGGGTTAATGTTGAAAAATTATCCATGCACATCCACATTTGAAAATTAAGAAGCTTTTAAAAAATGGCTGGGAATTCAGCATTAAATGGGTAGAGAAAAGGCCTCTTTTTCTTTCATAGGATGCCAGCATTAGAAATGGCAGGGGCCTTACAAGCACAGAGTTCAATTTAAAATTAGGGTAGTGAAGTCCAGGAGTCTCTTGGGGATCTCAATCTCCCTGTACCATCAGCCCTCAAAGACATTCTGTTAATCGCCCGCTGGATGCCTGGCACCCCTTTTGGTGCAAGGAATACAGAAACAGAATCCTAGCTGCCATGGGGCATACCCTCCATTGAAAGGTTATGATTACAAAGCAAGAGATTTGTAAATGAAAACTACCCACTAAGTAATACATCATTTCAGGAGGAGGACCTGGGGAGATCAGGAAAGACCCCACTAGGAAGTGACATCTGGGCTGTGTGTTTTGAAGCAACCTCAGGATTCTACCAGAGAGATCAGAAAGAGGGCATTCCTGGGACAGCAGACCTACCTATACAAAGGTGTGGAGGTGGGAGATGGAATGTAAGGGGAACAGCAGGCCAGTTTGAGTGGAATGGAGAATATGCAAAGAGATGCAGAATAAAACAGCTAGGGCAAATGAAATGGAATTCAGATTGTGAAAGATTCTAAATCCAGACGGAGGATTCTTTATTTTATTCTATAGTTAATAGGGAGCTATTGAAGATGCATGAGTAGGGGAGTAGGTTTTAGGAATAATGATTGGGCAGTTATGCATAGCTGGATAAGAAAGGAATTCAGGGCCTTTAGAGTACTTATTTCTATGGCAATTCAAACATTTTCTATTACATTTTAACATTATGGATCATATAGGGAAGTATCAGTGAAAGAGAGAAGAGTTGAGAGAACTGCTGCAAATGAAAGTCACTGATTGGAGTATCTCTTTGAAAGGTCAGTGTGTGGGAGAAGAGAAGGGGATGTTCACTCCAAAGGTCACTTGGCAGCAGAAAGTGGAAAATGTTCAGCTACAATTAGATTTTCTCACCTGCATTCAATATTTGTCAGCTCCTTCCCCCCACTTTATAGGATATTAATCTTTTTTTTTACATTTTAAAATTTTATAACTTTTTTCTTGACAGTACATATGCCTGGGTAATTTTTTACAACATTATCCCTTGCACTCCCTTCTGTTCTGAATTTTCCCCTCCTTCCCTCCACCCCCTCCCCTAGATGGCAGGCAGTCCCATACATGTTAAATGTGTTAGAGTATATCCTAGATACAATCTATGTGTGCAGAACCGAATTTCTTGTTACACAGGAAGAAGTGGATTCAGAAGGTAAAAATAACCTGGGAAGAAAAACAAAAATGCAAACAGTCTACACTCATTTCCCAGTGTTCCTTCTCTGGGTGTAGCTGATTCTGTCCATAGGATATTAATCTTATTACCAATAAAGCAGTGAACAGCTACCTGAATTCTGTAGAACATAAGCTGCTTGAGGAGCTGTTCCACTATTGTTTTTGTAGCTACATCAAGCTCAGTGCTTGATAATGTCATAAAAGTTGGTTGAATTGAATAAAATTGAATGAAATTCAATAAAATTGAATAAAACAACTGCAGTCGTTTCTGAGCAGACTCTGAATCCAGAGAGTTGAGGAGTTCAGGCCTTTGACATCTGGGCTGGAAGACCATATGTAGAACATAGGAAAAACCGTCCCCGGCTTCTTCTTCCCATTGAAATCTCTCCAGCTCCCAGTGAGGGGCTAGGTCACCAGGAAGCAGCTGATCACTTTTCTCTGTGGGGTTCCATCCACTGGTGTTCCTCCTAAGAGAGTATGGAGAAGCAGCAAGAATAATAGAAAAGATGCCCACAAATGGGGAGGCGCTCTTTCCCCTTGTCGGGCACACCCAGGAGCCCTCAGAAAAGTGGACCGGAATTTAAAATCCCATTCCAGTGAGGTACGTATATAGGGAAGTCTGGGGGGCTTCTGGCCTGGGAAGACCGCCTTTCACCTTAGTTCGAGTCAGAGTGAAGAACTGCCCATAGGAGAGTGGCTCCTTAGTTCAGCTGGGCTGGATGTTTTTGAGGTGCCGCATCTTGGCAGAGGGGTCCATCCATGACTTGGGGCTAGCAGGCTACTGGGCTGTTTCACTGGCTTCTCCCTGGGCCGTGGCCCCTGGCTCTGGTATTCTGGTTATCCAAGGGATCTCAGCTAGCTCTGATAATTCTCCCAGTTATGGGCACTTCTCTGGGCACTCAAAAGAACACTTCCCTGAAGTCCAGGGGAGGAGAAACAAAGACTAAGCCACCTATAAGGTGGTAGTGGGGGCGGGGGGAGTTTATGCAGCACTCAGTATTCCCAGCACTCTCCTCTCATCTTTTCTCCCAATTGACCAGAGAAGACAGCAAGAGATCTTATCCTCTAACCTTTGGGGTGAAATTAATTTCAGTGCCAAAAAAAAGTTAGCTATGATATTGTGTCTATAATCTGTGCAATATTTTATTCCCAACAGGATCCACTCACTGTTTATCTAAGACTTAACTGTCTTGTATTAAAAATTATACAAAAATATATTTTATACGTAACATATATATTACATATAAAAAATCTCAAGGTAAATATCACTAAACAAATTTAATTACGTTGATCATTAGTAAATTTCTGGCAAAATATTTTTCCTTTTATAAAGGTAGACTTTGCTTTTTAACAGTCTCAGCATGTGATACAAACACTTCTGCTGCGCAAGACAGTGACATGGAACCAGAGGGCCAGGGCCCTGAAAAGCAGTGATGGGAATGGGAAGGTCCCTGGCTTATTGGGCACACCAGAAATCGCTCAGGCTCCCCTAGGATCCAGAACCTGCCTCATACTGTGGCGGACACACAGCCGTGCTTTTCACCAGAATCATTCAGGAAGTCAAATGACTTCAAAACAGCCCTTGGTCACCACCCAGCCTTACCTGCCATTTTGCTAATCTTGGGAGGGAGTCTCCCCTCTTCTTAGAAGAAAAGACCATTTTAGCGGGATATGCTGGAAGGGACCCTTCATATGCAGTCAGAAGTCATGGGTTCAAATTCTGATTCATTGTGTGAGCCAAAGTGCTTAATTTTTTTGACTTTTGTTCCCTCATCTGTAAAATGGGATAATTGGGATTAAAAGTTAGCCAGGTCCTGCTCATATTACAAAGCAGGAAAATCTCACTCTCCAACCTTTAGAGTCATCCTGAAGAAAATAACTGCTCAATGTGGGCTCAGGATTACTTTCTGATCAATAGTAAATTTCTCCCCTTCTCGTGTATAACTCGGTATTTCTGGGCAGGTGATTCTTGGTTGTAACACGAGCTCCTTTGCTGTCTGGAATATCGTTTTAGAATTTCTAAACTGGATCGCATCGTTTTATTTGCTGGCAGTTGGAAGAGGACAGGACTAGCCACCGAGCAAGGAATAGTGATGTTTTGCAGAATGCTTTAAGGATGAAAGCCGGCTTGGAGAGGATTTTCTAGCCCAGCCCCACCCTCTCAGACTCCCCCCTCCCACCTGTGTTACTTCTTTTTATTAGACTGTAAGCTCCCTGAGGCCAGCGCCTGGCTCGTTTCTCGGTTTTGCTTCCCTGGTGTTTACCACCGGCTTAGCGCAGATTAAGTTCTAAATTAGCTGCTGTTATTGTGGGAAGGAGACTCGGCCCAGGCCTCCAGGCAGGGAGGCCCGGCCCAGGCCTCGGACTTTTCCTAGCTGGGTGACACTGGGCAAGTCACCTAAGCCAATTGCCTCAGCTTCCTCTTCGGTAATGAGCGGAGAAGAAATGCAGCGAGCTCTAGCGTCTCTGCCCAGAAAAGCGGGCCAGACCCGCACTCGCTGCCGTGTTGATGGCACCGCACAAAAGTAGAAATTTTCGGATGAATTTTTCTTCAGGTTCCGAACTTGGCAGGTGTAGCTGGCTCTGGCTCCTGGGTCGGGTGCTTCCCCCCAGGGCTTCTCCTTGTGGGAGACTCCGGATGGCGCGGAATGAAGTGCCGGGAACAGACCAAGGGGCATGCCCATGGATATTGCCCATTGGATCCTAATGTTTTACTTTGGATTGGCGGAGCAGCCAGAGCCGAGGGCGGCTTCACGAGGGCGGCTGGGGGGGCTCTGGACCGCCTCTCTGAAGCAGCGCTTCTGCCATCTCCCGGACTCCTTTGCTGATGACATCCGGGAGACACAATCCTGACTCCTCGGCCCTCCCCCCCCCCCCCAGGCCAGGCCACCATGTTTGCTAGGAGTCAGTTCTTTTCTTTTTTTGAGAAGGGAGATATTGGATTTAACATTTATTTTAGCATGTTTAATACATATTGGATTACTTGTCATCTAAAGGGGAGGGGGGGATTTGGAACCCAAGGTTTGCATTATCCATTCCTGTGTTTTGAAAATAAAAAAGCTTAAAAAAGAAGGGAGAATGGCACTGGAGCGTGGGGGGGGGGCGCTAACAAGGAGACTTCCAGGGTGGCCCTCAGAACCCGCGCCCCAGCGGAGGGGACTATCCGTCAGCCAGCGAGGAAGAACGCGGAGGCATCAGCGCTGTGGGAAGCGGGAGAAGTTTGAGAATCGGAGTCCGTCCTCCCTGAAGTGGGGGAGGGGGTTGTATTTGTGTTTTTGCTAAATATCCTCGAAGAAAAAGCAATGCGGGAGCGTGGACCGGGGCGCGGGGTGGGGGCGCACGGCCAGCGGGGGCTGGAGCTCCTGCAACCGCTGGGGAAGCATTAGCGCGACCCTCCCCTGCGAAGGGCGCGCGGAGCCATGCTGGCTTTGGCAGAACAAGCCGACACGGTTTGTACAAAGCTGCGCGGAGCTCCGGGCACCCGAGAGGCAGGGCCCGGGGAAGCCTCGATCGCGTGGGGCGGCCCTCCGGGGGTCCCCGCTGGACAGCGGCCGTCCGCTCCCGGCCGGGCAGCGACCAGCGGCTCAGCGGACTCGGAGGGGCGCCCACTGCGGGGGTCCGGGCAGCCCCTTTCCCACCTCGTGCGCCGGGCCGGAGCCGCGGGGAGGGTCAGAGCGGACCCCAGGAAAGCCCTGCGTGACTGACAGCTGGTCTTGGGACCCGGGCCGGAGTCCAGCCTCTGCCCGGGGACCCTAGGCGAATCCGAACCTCAGGGGGCCTCAGTTTCCTCATCTGTAAAAAGGGCCGGACCGATGCTTCACGTCCCGCCTGCTTGTCCTCTACCTAGAGGGAGGGAGCCCCCGAGAAGCATTTATTGAACCCCTTCTGTGTGCCGGCCGGGTCCAGAGACAAAGGGCCCCTCGCTTCCCCCGGGCAGGCCTACGTTAATGTATCTTCCTTTTCGTAGGGGACCCCTCCCCGCTCTCCCGGGAGGGAAAGGGGCGGGAGCTACGTGCTTCAACTCAGCCAGTGCTCCGGCCCCGAACACGGCCCCCAGCTGAGGAAGGGGAAGGCGAGAAGAGCGGCCTGGACATCCGCCGCCCTCACACCCCACGTGACACTACCCCCGAAAGTAGTTCGGCTGGACTGGTGTATTCTTCCACTTCCCTCCGCCTCCTCGGAAGCCCGACTCAGCCCCGCCCTCCTGCGGAGCACGCGCACTGTAGCCAGCCGGCCATAACTCGGCGCGGATCTTCACCGCGTTCCGGGCCGGGTTTTCCCAGCCGCCTCCAGGGGGCGGAGACTGGACAGGATCTGGGAGAAGTAACGTGGAAAGGGAGGCAGGGGTTATCTCCAACGTACCGCCGCCTACTTTCTCCCCTAGGGGGAAACGCGGAGGAGGGGCTTCAGCTCGCGAAGTCCTCGGGAAAGTGGGGGAGCTTATTATTGGCGGGGTCCTTGATCGGGGACGCCCGAGGGAAAGTGGGGGGCACCGAGGGAGGAAGGGGAGGAGATTCGGTTCTCACGACGTGGGAGGGGGACACCCGGCGGGGAGCCAACTTGTATGGGAGGGGGCGCAGCCCGGAGACACAATGGGGGGTTGTTCTCCGGGGGAAGACTGACACTTGGCGGCGGCGACGCTGGCGAGTCTGGGGGGGATTTCTTGGCAGGTCTTCCCCCACCCCCGGCACGGGAGTGAGTGGGGCGGGGGTCTCAGAGGCTGCGCTAGTAGAACCCCTCCTCCCATCCTTAGGGTGAGTGGAAGGAGCAGAGAAAGGAAAGAAAAAGGGGGGGAGAGTCCTCCCTGCCCGTGAGGCCGGCCCCGGCTCCTAAAGGATGTCCGGCCCTCGGCTCGCAAGGCATCCCACAAAAAAGCGGGCACGGGGGAGAGATCAGGCTCAGGTGCAAAGAAGAGGCCCCTGGGGGTCTCAGCTACAGCCTTTTACCACTCTCACCCTCCCCAGGTCAGCCCTGGGTCCCCAGCCAGCGACACAGCCGATCGTGCGCACGAACGGGGTCAGCGAGGCTGGCCGGACACCTGGCCGCTCAGCCCTCCTCTGCCCCGCCACCCCATCTTCTTCCCCTTTCACAGCACTCTCCCCCTCCCCATCGTTCCTTCCTCTCCTCCCCATTACGTCTCTCCCCACCTTCTCCCTTCCTCCAAAAAAAAGGCTCCCCTCCCCCATATTCTCCCCTAGTTTCGCTCCCTCTCCCCCTCTTTTTCCCGTGGCAGGCGGTGATGTGGCGGAACTCTTTGTACGCAGCGGCGGGATACGACGTGGAGTCATTTTCGTGCAGAGTTGCGCTAGGCAAAAAAAAAAAAAAAAAAAGGAGGGAGGTGAGGGGCGGAGTTTTGCGCTGCGCTAGCGGACTGCTGCGCCGCCGGAGGCTCGGCCGGGCCCGGCTCGACGTACGGGGGCGGGACCATGGAGCGGGGGCGGGACTCCGACAGCTTAGGGCCAAGCAGGGCGCAGGCGCATAGGGGCGGAGCCTCGGTCTGGGAGCCGGCCCTCGGGGGCGTTGCCAGGGCTCGGGGGCGAGGCTTGACGCAGGGCGGAGCAGGGCGCAGGCGCGCGGGACCGAGAGTCGAGGGCGGGGCGGGGTCCGGGGGCCGAGTCGGAGACTCAGGGGTGTGGCGAGTCTCCGAGCGGGGCTGCGCGCAGGCGCACGGGTGAGGGGGCGGGCCGTGGAGGCGGGCCTCCGCCTCGGTGGGCCGTGTCCCGGCGCAGGGCGGTGCAAGGCGCAGGCGCAGGCGTGCGGGCCGGCCGCGGCTCCCTCCCGGGCGCGAGCTGCCTGGTGTCTCCCGTCGGAAGCTGCGGCCGCCGCGGCCATGATGGCAACCGAGTGAGCTCCGCGCCCGCCGCTGCAAGCCGCCTGCGAGGCCCTGCCGGCCGGCGAGGCGACGCGAGGCGGGACGAGGCGGGACGAGGCGGAACGAGGCGGAGCGAGAGGAGGCGAAGCGAGGCGAGGCGCGGCGCGGCGAGGCGAGGCGGGGCGAGGCGAGGTGGCCCCGGCGGCGATGCGAGACGGCGGCGGCCGCGGCCCCGAGCCCCGCTCTGCGCCCCCGGCCCCGGCTCCGGCCTAGGCCGGCGCTCCCGCCGCGGGGCCCCGAGCGGCGGCAGCCCCGGCCCTCCCCTCCTCCACCACGGCGGCGGCGGCCCCGGCGGCGCCCCCCCCCGGGCCTCGGGCCGCCGCGCCGGAGCCGCGCCTCGGCCTCGTCCTCCTCGTCGCCGTCGTTCTCGTCCGCCGCCGGGGCCGCGGCCGCCGGGCCCCCCGCCCCTGGGGCAGTCTTCTGCAGCGCGGACCGCGTCGCCTGATCGCCCGCCCGGGCCTGCCGCGGCTGCGGGCCCGGCCCCGGCCGCGCCGCGGGCCCCCGCGGGGCCCCGAGGAGCCGCACCCGCCGCGCCCGCGCCCTCCGCCGGGCCCGCCGGGGCAGCCTCCGGGGCCGCCGCCGGGCCCGCCGCCGCGCCTGCCGCACCCGCAGCACCCGCTCCCGCGGGCCCAGGCCCAGGCCCAGGCGCCGGGCCGCGCCGCGGGCAGAGGCCCAGGTCGGGCGCCCGGCTGCTGAGCAGGCCCCGCGGCCGCCGCGCGGGCCGCCTCCGTCCGCCCGCCGCCGCCGTCCCTCCCCCAGCGGCCCCCAGACATGACAGCCATCATCAAGGAGATCGTGAGCAGAAACAAAAGGAGATACCAAGAGGATGGATTCGACTTGGACTTGACCTGTATCCTCCCCTCCCCCTCCGGGGACGCGCCCCCCGGGGTCAAGGCCAGGGTCCCCCCCCACCCCCCAGTGGCTTCCTCGGGGGCCTTTGTCCCGGTGCTCCGGGCAGAAGGCGCTGGGTTAGCGAGCCCAGAGCCGGCTCCCGCGGGGACCTACCTGGGAACTGCAAGCACGGAGGCCCGCCTGCCAGGGCGCTCTGGGCCTAGGCCCTACCTAGATCGAGGGTCTGGAGAGGAGACAGAATTAGGCTTGATCGGCCCACGATTGCATCAGAATCTTGCAGGGATTGTTTCTAGGCCCCGGTTTGCCTTGATGGATGGCTGAAACTGAGTCGAGGGTCCGAGGGGCTCCTCAGCCCGCGTCCCTGGGGGTAAAGAGGAGATGCAGTGCCCCCACCCCCACCCCCCTTTTGTGCCGGAGAACCAAATTAATTATCCTTCTGAGCCGGGTTTAGTAGTTTGGCCAAGTTTTAAATGATTAGTGCTGTAATCAACCCTATAAGGCCGATACTTATCTGAGGTCTTTGTTAAATGTGGATTTTTTTTTTCCTTCTCATGGGAGGCTGCAATGTCGGGTAAGGCATAAAATTAACTGCCCAAGCGCGTTTTAAGTGCATCTATATCCCTAATGGTGATGATGTCAAGGAGATCAGTGGGCATTCTGGGTCTTGAATAGTTTATTGTAAAGGTGAAATTTAACAGTTGCTGGAAATTTTAAGTATTAATGAGCTCAGGCTTAGCATTGGCAAGATTTATTTTTTCGGGCCTCCTGGCATCTGAGAGGTACCGCTAATTTTGATTTCCACCTTTAGTGAGGCAAAAAAAATGTGGTTCGATTTTTTCGAGTTAACATGGCCCGGAAGAGCTGGTAAGAGTGTCAGCGTGCCCATTTTGAATTGAGTTTGATTCATTGTTAAGGCTTTTACTATTTCAGTGGACCGAGGCAATTTATTGACTTAAGAGAAATCAAGAATTTTCGCTGAGACTTTGCTCTGTCAAGATTATGCTCAGGCCTTTGCATTCAAAAGAGGCCATCCGAGCACTGTACTGTCATCCCTGTAGTTGGGGTTTTGACCAAGCTTGGGAATTCTTTCTTTTCCTTATTTGCAACCTCATGAAAAATACACTTTTTGACTTAACAATTCATTGTTCCCTTGGTATGTATGTATGAAGTATAATTTAAATTAATTCGAATTTTGATGGTCAGATGATTGGAGCATTTTGGTATAAGTGTAATAGGAAACCATATGGATGGAGTTAAACTGATAGGGAGAGGGCTTTTTTTTTTTTTTAATTAAAAAATCAGTAGTTGTGCAACCTTGGAAACAACCAAGTATCTTTCTATATAAAAGTTTTAAGGTAGCATAAATGACAAAGCATGATATATTTTAGCAGAATATTCTTCCTTAAAAACTATCAGTAATTTTCAGGTAAATATTAAGTGGGGAGAGTGACATGTAAATTACCTTTTTATGTGAAAAAGTTTGGAGAAGAATATAACAGAAATTGTTTTCTAAAGAATTTAGTTCCCTTTCATATTTGCTATATTTCAACTTTTGCCTTTTTCTACTGCATTATTAAAATTTTATATTAATTTTTATGCCAGCTAAATGTAAGCATACAGGTGTTTTGTTTTTCTTAAGAACGTAGGCACATGTTTTGTTAAAGGAAATTGCTAAACATAGATGAAAATAATATATATTCCTATTAGGTTCTTAACTTGGTACTTATGTTGTAGTTTTGAAAATTTAAGTGACTTCATTGATTAAGTGTCATAGACACATTTGAACTGGATAGGACTGTCTAGGAGTCAGTGGCTCATTGCAACTTTTATTTTGTAACTTATTTTTACCAGCAATTCATTTTTGGAGTCAGATTTTTATAGTGGTTATCTGAGAACTAGGAGGAGAAACTTTTCCTAATTAAATGCTTTTAGTGAGCTTTTTAGACTCTTAAAAATCACTAAAATGATGTCAGCTTTCAAATTGTGTTGTCTTCAAAATTTATACTTGATTTAATAAATTATGAACCTTTGAAGGATTATCTAAATGACATCTATATAGTCATTTTGAAGATCTCTTAGCAGGTTTTGATGTGAACAGTAAAATGTTCTTAGAGGGATGAAATATAATTTTCCTGTGGTCAGCTACTTTCTGTAACTATACATAAAATTTATGCAACTTAAAAAGCAATCACTAAAGCAAAAAAAAAAAATCATTGAAAGCTTTTATTCTCAACAATTTTTGACACCAAAAAAATGTACTTGCTTTCACTGTCAGTCAAATCAGCAAACATTTATGAAGGCTCCTCAGTATGTGGGGCTGGGGTTTTATAGGGGCAAGTGAAGCTGACTGAGCCCTGGAGGAGCTTATCTTCTTAGCAGTCTTCACTTGACCAGTTCTATTTCTGATTGTTGTGAGAAAATTGAAGTGAAAAGTAAGGGAGATATTAACACTTTCTGAGCAACTGTAGTGTCTTTTAAAAGAAAAAAGTGGCCTCAAGTTGAATCTATGCAAAGTAGAGAAATTCTTATTTCCTGAAAAAAATTAAATTTTATTTTAAATTTAGAAACATTTATATTGTCTTCCAATTCCCTCTCCACTGAAGGAGAAAAAAAGGAAAACAAAAGCCTTATAACAAGTATATATAATCAATCAAAACATTTCTTCTTGGCCTTGTCCAAAATTGCCTGTGCCCTTCTGCATCTTTGAGTCCATCGTGACAGGGAGTGGCTACCATCTTTATGATAGGACTTCTGGAATCATGGCTTAACATTGCATTATTTAGAATAGTGGAGGAAAAGTAAATCGTTAATGAAAGGATTTTTCCTCCATACAGGGCGATTACCCTAGTGTGCATTTCAATTTTTTTTTTTTAATCATTTAAATTTTTTGAGATTAAATTGAGCTTGAGCAAGTTTAATCAAGTCGCTTATCCAAAAGTACAAACTAGAGCATAGAATGTAATGTGGGAGAATAGAGGCCCTTTAGGAGAGTATAACATTTTAAGGCTTTATTTGCATCTTCTAAAAGTCAGCTCTGAACAAGAATTCATATCCACACAGTAATATTCTGAAGTGACTGTCAAATGAATGTTTTTCTTTGGTTGGATTTTTGGGGGACTACCTAACCCTTAAAGTTTGAAATCCATTACTGCCCATTATTTTCCTCTTGTATAACTTGGTCACCTAGTAATTTTTTACAGCTATTTCACAAGTTTTGTTACCCCAACTTTATCCATGAATAAAGAATTGAAGAAATAGATAGGCTGTCATTTACAGTGTTATATTTCATAAAGAGGAAGTTAGTTTCACTGTAATTAATTTCTAATTTTTTTGTTTGACATTTGTGAAATAAGATTTAAACTGTTTTAAAGTACTTATACTATGTGAAGATTAATAAGTGATTAAATTTTTATTTTTATATATATGGAAGTGATGTGAGCCAGTTTTAATAGATAATAAGAAAACTTTTAAAACTTCAGATTATGTAATAATTTTATTATGAATATTGGGTAACCTAGTAGTGTTTTGAATTGACATTTTATATATATAAAATGAAGGTTTTTTCATGAAAGGCAAAAGCCAGTTAAATGGCTTACTTTTGATTTTAACGTAATCTCAGAAAGCTTTCAATTTCGTGTATAACTATGTTTTAAAATGTGCTCATTTTTAAATATCCTTCACTTTTGGTTCATGTGCATTTGATGAGAGAACTTTTTTCCTAGAAAGCAAAATTTTTTTGAGAAGGTATTGAGTATGGGAAAGACTTGGGTGCTAGGAATTCTGGAGATCCTTCCCAACTGTGTGTAGCATTTCTGTGTGAAAATGTCTGTTTTGTGAAGTTACTAATATTCCATCTTATATTTTTACTGTTTAAACTTTCCTTAGTACAAGCAAAAGTGCAACATAATTTGCCCTAATTTTTATGGAAAATAATTTTTGTTGCATTTGAGTTTTTTTGTGCTTCATGCATCATGTTCTATCATTATGACTCGTGATTATTTAGGACATAGAAAGCATTAATTAAAAAAATTATCTAATATTTAAAATATTTTGAGACTGAATAAAATTAGTTTGTATGGACAGGTTGTGCAAAATAGCATCCTTGGCTTATATTACCTTTCCTCTTCCAGTGCAGTCTGTAGCAAGAGAATTGTGTGGCCTAGTCCTGTCACAGAGCCAGAGGAAATAGGCAAAATTCATGCTTGGAGAATATAATAGAAATGTTAATTCTTCAACTTCCCACTGAGCTTCTGGTATTGGTATTGCTTTTGGTGGTTGCTGTTCTGTTCTGATTTACTAGTGGCTTTGTAGAAAGTAGTTTTGACCTGAAAACATTGACTTGGAAAAATAAGATGTTTTGATATTGTGTTGGAATTTGATGAAATGACCAAAATTTGTGATATGTATTGATGACTTTGGTCATTGACTTTTATAAAGGTTATATGACTGCCATGGCCTCTCTCCTCCATATCATCATAGAAAAGTTTTTATTTGTAGGAATTTTCTTTGTAGATAATGTATCTAAATGCAATAGCTGCCTAGTTTTTTCAAAATACTTTTCAGTTTATAAAAAAAAAAATTGGAAATGACAAATATATTGGCCATGACCATTTACCATTTCTCCAATTTATATATATATATATTTTTATTACATGTAGGCCAGAAAGCAGCAGTTTGGTTCCTTTGAAATTTATATTAGATTTATTTTTTTTTTAGAGCATCATATATTATCTAAATTTAAATATGAGGGCAAGTTTGACAAATGCTCAAGGTTAGCCTTCATTTTGACTAGTGAGAGCAACGTTGTCCATTTCTATCTAAAAGCTGACTGATCTTAAAATGCCAGTTAGAGATGGAACAAACTTTCCAGTAAGGCCGAAATGCCATCTGGTCCAGCATTTAGGAAAAGACATTCTTCATCTGTCCCTGGTGTGGAAAATTAGAATGCTTTGGACTCTGTTGGCAGTCCAGGAATGAATGATAATTCTTCCTGTAGTTTGGTACCTTTGCGTAGGAGAGTGATGTTTTTGTCACTCCTACTTTGGAATCTATCTGATTTTGAAGAGCTAATCATTTGTCATTCAATGCAAGCTAGTTCTTCAGAGCCAAGAAAAGCCTTAACTGTTGAAAAATTTTAATATTTAGATAAATTCTCATGTTTGGAAGTTAGTAATCTTTATTTTTCATAACAATATAAAACTTTAAAATTGATAACTTGAATCTTTTAGTATCTTAAACTTTAATTGTTTGGGATTATATTTAAGGTATATACTTGAGTCATTGGAAAAATTCTTTAATTTAGGAAATGTTAAAATTTTACTTAAATTCCAAGTTAACTTTGTATTTTTTAAAATAAAGGATTGAAGCCAGAATTTTCATGTGCTAATCAGTATTTGTACTTCTTAGTGCTGTGTTGGTTTTTGTTTTTTTAATTGCTCCATCAAAAAAGATGGAGAGTTTAGGATTCCAAAGAAAGCTATTCATAGCTTTGGAGAGAGAGGGAAGAGAGAGAGAGAGAATCTGTAGATCGTTTTTGATTAAAATATGAATAATTTGTATGTACAATTTTCCTTTAGCATATTGTAATGCTGTGCTATATGCTATTGTAGAAATGTCTAATAACTCATTTGGTGTCCTTTCTTTCAATTTAAAAAAAAATTTCCAGATAGCATTTAGTATCTTCAGTAAACTTCACTGTGAGTGAATGTAATAACTATTACCTTAAGGTTTAATTTGAGCAGTCCAGTGGAAAACTCAGAATGTGTTAATGTGGAAAGTAAACTGGAAGCTTGTAAACGTTTTATTTCAAGAAAGTCTTTGGTTTTGATTAAAATCATGTAGTTCTTAGAGCACCAGCCCTGAAGTCAGGAGGACCTGAGTTCAAATGTGGTTTTAGACACTTAACACTTCTTAGCTGTGTGACCCTGGGCAAGTCACTTAACCCCAGTTGTCTTAGCCAAAAAAAAAACCAACCCACATAATTCCTCTCTAAACAAAAATTACTTTTGTATTAAAATAGTATATGTCAAAAATCTAGGTGTTAAGTAGAGATTTTTTTGAATATCTAAAATCATAATGGTTGTGAGAATATTTACATTATTTGAGGCTATACTAATGTATCACGGGAATCTAACATTAGGTATGAAACCTTATGCTATAATTTTGATCTTCATTTTGCAATTTGTCATGCTCGCTAATAGAATCCTGGAACTTAGATATGGAAAGGAAGACATTAATCAGTGAGCAATAACTTACCTTCACAGCTTATCTTTTTGAAAACATTTATCCAAGAAGTAATGGTTAGAGGGAATTGGGGAGTAAATTTCTAGTGTTTTGCTGTGAGTGGAAGCTTGCTTGTACGGAGTCAGTCCTTATTTAAATGCCTTTCTGTGTAAAAATGAACTTGTGATTGGGTACACTGATTTTTTTTCTTTGCTAATATCTATCCTAGTGAAGTTGTTTTGTTGATTTGTTTCTTTGAAGCATAGAATTTGTAGAATTTTTTCTGGTGGTTACAAGTACCTATAAGATAATATGATGAACAGGTCACATTTTCCCTTTTCTGTGTGCCATTTGCCTTATTACTTATCAAAGTTCTGTGCTTCCTTGTGGCATCAGAACAATTTTACTTTTCTGCTTTTAGGATTAAATTGACTTGTTATAATATAAAAAATTTAAAGGAAAAAAATGTTTCTGTCCCCTGATTTGTCTTTAAAGGGGATATTAATAGAATTCCATGGTTCTAACTTTAGTTCTTCTCTAATGCTAAAAGTAAAAGTTGATGAAAAATGATGAAAGGATCATAAAGGGTAGCTCTTATTTTATTTATTTATTTATTTATTTATTTGTTTTTGATGGGCCTGGTTTTCCCAGTTAAGAATGAACAGAATTGGGGGTACAGTGGATAGAGCACCACCCCTTAACACTTAATACTTCCTTGCTGTGTGACCCTCAGCAAGTCATTTAGCCCCAGTTGCCTCAGCAAATAGAAAAAAAGAAAGAATAAATGAACAGAATTTTCCTATGGACTAAGGATTGTTGACTAATTCCCTATGTGTGTAATATCTGTTATTTAAGGGGGACATGCTGGTTAGATAAATAGGTATGCCAGTTTGATCATACAGGGAACCACTCTTTGGATCAGGTGTAAATTGAATGTTATAAATAAAATGGAATTTATATTTTCAGGTAACAAAAAGCTTTTTGCCTTTCTTAAAATGAAAAAAATATCTTTTTGGCTTTTTGAATCATTTACATTTTCTTAAATGAGTCTTCTCCCTCATAAAAAATGGGGGTAGAGAAAGCAGTTCAGCAAAACTAAGTAGTAAATTGAAGAAGTCTGGTGTAATGAGCAGTAGTCCTGAGTAGGGAGAGAGCTGTGGTGGGGAGATGTCTTTGGAACCAGGTATGATGGTCAGTGCATCTTGGTAAATGTTTAGCTATAGTTGTGTTGTGCCTTTCCATTTACAATGCTATTTTGTATATATTGTTTGCCTAGTTCTGCTTATTTTATCACACTGCATCTGTTCATATGAGCCTTTGCATTTTTGCTATATTGATCACATTCATTGTTTCTTACCAGTTATGTTTTATTAGTGCATCAGTGCTCCCAGATGCTAATTGTGACCTTGGGCAAATCTCACAACCCCCACTCTGTTTTAGCATGAAGCCTTCCATGGAGAAGATCTTGAGTGGCTACTTGGGGTTCTTGTGTAGGCACAGATTCGCTGGGGTAGGACTCTAATAAGAGATTTCTTGTGTCGGTTTGATACTTTGGACAATGGGGATAATAACAGCACCTCTTCTGCAGAGGGGTTAGGAGGTTCAAATGAGATATCTACATCAATGCTTATTCCCTTCTCCCCTACCCTACCCTGAGATGTTCTGGGTTAGAAAAATCAGTTTTACTTTGGAGAGTGAGGAAGAGGAAGAGGTCAGAAAAAGACTTTGGCTGATATTTGATCTGGGTTTTAAAGGAGAGGTAGGAACAGAGTGTTGGGATGACTTTCTGGGCATAGGAAGTAGAAAGTGGGAAAGTGTGGCACATTTATTGTTGAGTCTGGTTGGGGCATAGATTCTATAAAAGGCCATAGTGTGAGACAAGCCTGGAGAGGTAGGGCACTTCTCCATTAGGGCCTTGAATGGCAGGTTAAAGGAATTTATGCTTTATTTGATAGGCAAATAACTTAAAGGCTTTTGAACAGAGGAGTGTAAAGAAGATTGATTGGGAAAGGTAAATGTTAGGAGGCTCTCACAGTATTCCAGAAGGATGATGATAAAAGTTTCTTTGAGGAAGGTGACGATGGGATTACAAAGGAAGAGGAATGAATTTTAGAAATGTGTCAGGTTGCTCTGACAGTACTTGGTAACAGATGATAATAATAATGGGGAAAGGTATTGAGGGGTGGTGCTACTCCCAGAAGGCTCCCCTAGTTTTGAGGGAAAGGTGTGAAGATCATTTTGGGGTGTGTTGTTTGAGACATCCAGGCCCTGATAGGAAGGCATTTTGAGGTATACATGTACAGTAGAAGGAGGAGAAGGTAGTACTGGAGATCTGGATAGAAGGATTTGTTTCTGTAGGGGTATTAGTTGAAGTACTGGAAGTGAATGGAGAGAAGAGCATCTTCCTTAAAGGTCCAGGGAAAGCCCCCTTAGAGAAGGCCTGTTGAATGGAGAGGGTGTGTGTGTGTGTGTGTGTGTGTGTGTGTGTGTGTGTGTGTGTGTGTGTGTTACACATGCAGTGTGCAGTGTCTGATGAGTAGAGCAGTGGGGAGAGGGTGTGTGTGTGTGTGTGTGTGTGTGTGTGTGTGTGTATGTGTATGTTACACGTGCAGTGTCTGATGAGTAGAGCAGTGGGGACTCTGGGCCAGCTGTGGGTAGAATGGCCTGAGAGGGACTAAGTGGACATAAGAGCATCGTGGGCTCTGCTGCTGCTGTGTTAGCCAGGAAGAGTTTTCATAGGATCCACGACTGGAGTAGACCATGGGTCACTTGGTTCGTCCCATTCATTTTATACTCAGGAAACCGAAACCTGGGGAGATGAAAGTGGCTTGTTTGAGATCATCTCTGGCAAGGTCCAGAACTGACCTAGGTCTTTTCTCTTAAGGCAATTCCTGAGCAAATCCTAAATTGAAGAGAGCTTTAGTCTGGCACTGTTGCAAACTCTTGCTTTCTTTGTAAAGTGTTTTTCCTTTTCCTTGAAGGTGGTGCTCAGTCCCTCTGTTTTAACGTGAAGCCCTCCAGGAGAAAGACTTGAGTGGCTAGTTGGGGTTCTTGTGTAGAGGTGCCAGATTTGTTGAGGTAGGGCTCTAAAGGATTTCTTGTGTGGGTTTGACACCTTGGACATGATACATGGCCTTTTTTTGACATGTGTGAACAGTAGAATAAATAGCAGCCCTCCTTGGGGGTTTTTCAAGACTCCTCTCGAGATTGTGTGGCTGGAACTATGCTTAAAGATGTGGCTTTGTTCTTCACTTAGGAGGTGATGCGAATATTTACAACTATAATTTACTAAATGATGCAGGAGGAAGTAATCATGTCAGCATCCATAGAGCTACCTTAGGTTTATGTGAGGATCTTGAGACAGTCTTGATGTTTTTGGAGGAGTTGAATTTCAAGGTTGTCTCTTTTGGTGTCCTGTGAGTTCAGCCTGTCTGCCCTAAGTTTAAGTATTTGGGATATGGTTTTATATCTCCTGCTCTATTGCTTGCCACTAGACCTAGATGGCTCTGGAGGGGAAAGTGAGGCTGGGGATTTTGTACAGGCCAACCAACCTTGCTGAGGTCTACTAAACTTCTACATCATGGTGTCACCCCCATGGCATCATGGTCCTCATTGAGAATCCAGGATAAACGGCAGCAGCCTTGACGTGAAATACAGCGGTCAGGTTGTCGGAAAGCACAACACCCGGCACTTTTGGCTCAGTTGCTTTTGAACCTTTTTCTTTTTCAAATTGGACTTTTTCCAACATTCCGTATAATTCTTTCCTTTGAAGCTTCTTTTTTTCTCTGGATACTGTAAATTGTTGAGCCCCAGCATCATCTTGTGAGATTTCTTTGATACATTTTTAAAAATTTCATCTCACAGTAGAAATTGGTTTATTATATATTAGGTTCTATCTTTGTTTCTGAAGTTACCATTGATGTTTCAGTACAGATTTTTGTGTTTTGGTTTTTGCTTTTCTGTTAATCTATAAAGTCTCTCCTCCCACTCCATTCCACTCCATTGTTGGAGATCTTGGTTTGCTCATTTCTTCAAGTGATTTTAAAAATATTCTTCAGAGGATTCCTAAAGATAATTTTGTTTCATGTTGGTGGGTTTTCTTGCTCTTGGAGGAGGATATTGAATAGTTATGCTCATATTTCACTGTGTTTCTGGACATTTCAGTTTTGTTTGTTTTGAAAGAAAAGCTCTATTTTATATTCCTGTCAATGGTGGGTAGGATTATCCCTAACTTCCTAATGTCCCTTTTTGGAATCATTGAGCTGGTAGATCAGAATTGACGGTTTTTGCTAACATTCGTGTATTTATTGTTCAGTATATTTTGGAATGGTGAAAATTAAAACATTGGATGACATGAAGTTTAAAGTATAAAATATAACATCCCAAATTGTTTCTAAATATTCCCAATCGGAGGGCCACAGTTATTGTCTGAAGCTTAGGAGTACATGTGTTTATCAAATATAGTTATTTTGTTGAGTATTTTTTCAGTCAGTGGATACCAATAATACAAATACTGTCAAGTTGGAAGTGGTTTTTAAAAAATTATTTTAAAAACTTTCCTTTAAAAACCCTCTTGCATTGCTTTTTTAAGTCTTTTAAGTTTGAGATGATGCAGTTGACTATCATTACTCTTAAATGATTCACATAGTTTTCTTGTTAATATTATAGGACCATAAATATTTAGCTAGTTGTGAGTTCACCAATTTAGAGTGTTCTATTTAAATTAGAAATTTAATTTGAAATTTTTAGAATAACGTAATGCTGTTTCCATTTGGTCAGTGTTGGAAGTGCCAAAAAGTAACTACTCAGATTTTGTTAGTTGTTTTTGGTTGTTGTTTCTTAAGGACAGGAGATTATGACTAGAAAATATTCTAAGAACAGGTTGTTTATTATGATAATAATCCACTTGATTTTGTAACTGCTTTTTCTTCCCTTCTATCCCTAACTTTTTTTTTTTTTTTTTTTTTTTTTTTTAAGCTAAGGGTACCTTTAAGTTAAAGGCAACAAACTTTTTGTATTGGATTTAATACTGCTTGATGATTGGGAAATCTGGGTATGTTGCAGGTAGTACAAAACGAAGATTGGAAATAATTCTGTTAAAGTCTATTTTGTTCAAGTCTGAAGACATGTTCAGTATTTTGTTTGAAAAGTGACTTTATTTAGCATTTTTATTTTGAGTGACTAAGGTTTCATTGTCTTATTTTAGTTTCAAAAAGTAAAGATACATTTGATGCTTTTGCTCTATGCTGTATATTTAGAAGTAGGATTAAGATCATTTAAGCATTGCAAGATCCTTGACTTCTACTAATATTTTTGTTAACTGTGTTAAGTGGATTTCTTCACTCAGTTCTTCCTCCGTGTTACCACAATCTTGCCTGTTGTTAATTGACCCTGTCATGGTATAGGAGCACTAGCTTTCTAAGGGTCTTGGGAAGCTGTCAAGTCTTTGGAGTCTAGACACAGCAGCGCAGACCTATTTCTGTTATTTAAGGGGCAGCATTGTGAAATTTGAAACCACTGGCTCAGCCTTCCAGGGATTTTGGATAGGCCTTGGAGGAGGCATGAGTGACTGACATTGAAAACATAAATCATTAAAGTATTGAAAGTAATAGAAAAATTATTGGAGTCTTTAGCCATAGATTCACTTAGAAAAAAGTAGTACCACTTTGTTACTTAAACTGGGCTTACATTTGATTATGTGTTTAAAATTACTATATGATGTCTGCAGAAGATCAAAAACCTTTCTTGTTTTTATTTTTATTGATTTATAATTTTTATACTCTTAAGCAAGTCAGTCAGTTGGAAGTCAGTGACTTAACACATGAAATAATCATTTTTCTGAACTTATTCTGTTGCTTTTCTTCTTCCTTGAATAGTACGTGTTGGTTGCTGTGTGAGATTGCTTTTATTTTTGTACTTGAAAAGTAGTATGATCTTTTAGATTTTTTTATGACTTCGAAGGTGGTTTTTGCTTTTTCTTTAGTGAACCTTTAGTATGTACTTAGACTTGATATATTTCTTTTGCTTGCCAATAAATTGGCTGGTTTTACTTACCAAGGTTTGTCATAAAGGCAAATAGCACTTTAGCTGTATTAGATGTCCTTGCAGTACTTTGACATTTGCCAAGTGAAGAATGTCAGCGTCTTTTTATCTTTTTTTGAAATCTAAGCCATTACTGGTGATTTGGGCACTGACTTTATTGATTTTTCTTTGACAGAATTGCCCTAATTATTAGCATTTGTTCAGATATGACTACAGGAGAAGGGGAATAAGAATGAGGTACTGGAGCTGTGATTTCATTGATAGGGGAGCTCTTTGGTACCTTTGTATCTCTGCATTTGGATCTTAGCTCTGGGCTTTGAGTGGTTATCAGGGAGAGTACAGTAGTCTTTCTGTGTCAGAATTCAGGTCTTCCTAGTTCTAAGATCAGGCCTCTCTTGTTCTTGGAGTTAGTGCTGGTGGATTTTGTTTAATGGACAGTGTGGAGGACTGGGGAAAAGGTCTGTTTCAAAAAATGGAAAGTGAAGAAACCCATGTGGCATTTGTGTTTGAGTCAAAGTCTCTACTTATAAAATTATTAGTACCCAATATAATGGACAATCCCCTTGATAGAACAGAAAAATTGGTAGCCTTAGAGTGAGAAATCTGGGGTTTTAGTCCTACTTCCGTCAAGCCATACAAAATTGGTCAAATCACATTAGAGGTGGAAAGCCTCCAAGGTCACCATCTTTTCATCTAAGCTCTAGCTAACAAGAGTTCCTTCTGTGACAGATTCCACTGATCAGCTAGCCTTTCAAAGGGATAACATTCCCATTGCAGTTTATTCTAATTGAGGACTTCTGGATCATCTGGCAGTTGCTCCTGACTTCAATACACATGGACCCCTCACTCCTACTGAAGTTCTATGCTGAAAGGGATCTATCTTATCATTCTTCCTTGGGAAGGTTTTTAAAGACAGCTTTAATTACCTTTCTTTCTTCACGCCCTCCCTGTCTGACTCTCCACCCCCAGGCTAACTGTTCCCAGAATACTGGACCTAGGAAGTAGAAAAACCGAGTTCAGATCCTTCCCTAGATATATACTAGCTTTGTAATACTGGGTAAATGGCTTACCTTCTCTCAGCCTCGGTTTCTTCATCCGGAAAAGGGAAATAATGCTGGTACCTGCCTCAAAAAGTTAGTGTGAGGATCAGATTCAGTAATCCATAAAGTATTTGGCAGTCCTTAAGGCTTTCTAAAATGTTTGCTATTTTTATGGCTAATATTTTACATAGAGAAGTGGGCTGGGAGGATGGTGGAGGAGGCTCAGAAGTGGGAGTGACCTTGGGAAAGAACTTGGGAAAGGCCAGTGGTCCCTGGTGGAGCCAGAGTTCTCCTCTGCTTCCCTTCCTCTTCTCTCCCCTCCCTCCCCTCGTGGGTCATTCCTGGAAGCCAGAATCTTCTCCAGAGCAGCCTGTGCCTGTCTTCCTCCCCACCCCCACCCCCATGCAGTTTCTTCTCTTCCCCCATACTAATACTCACTATCTTTCAGTGATTCTCTTGTCTTTCAGTCCAGTTCACACTCCTTTGGCATTCAAGGACCTTCCCAGGCCTGGCCATTTGCTTTGCAGACTTCCCTCTCCTTACTCTGTCTCTGGTCCAGCTGAAGCGCTCATGGTTCTCCCCCAGACCTCCTGCCCGCCCCCCGCTGTTCTGTGCCACTTTCATTCCCAGCAATCTTCCCAATGCTGCCTTCTCCCACCCCACAGGGACCGGCTTCGGCATCTCTACCACCCAGAGCCGGACAGATGCTAAGTCCTGTTGAGGCCTTTTTTGTAGCATCTCCCCTGTGCCCGGGCTCTCTGACACTGTTACTGCCCCCTCCTCCTGGCCTCCAGTTTGCAGGACCCACCTTGGGACTCATCCCCTGGCAGTCCAGTCTTCCCTCATCTGTCAGTCAGATCCTCCTAAAGTGCAGCTCCGACCATATCACCGCCCTCCCTTAGAGCCTTTCCTTTTGCTTAGGATCAGGGATTCTTCGGAACCTGGGCCCTTTCCAGCTTTCCAATCTTCTCAGGCCGGGCGCTCTTCCTGTTCCTCGAACAAGACCCTCTATTTCCTGCTTCTGAGTGTTTGCAGTCCTGCCTGTGATATCTAGAACTTTCTCCCTCCTCAGCCCTGCCTCCTGACCTCAGGCTTCCCTTAGGTCCCAGCCAAGGCGCAGCCTCTCTCAGGAGCGGGTCCCAGGGCCTCTGCCCCAGGTTGCCCTTTTTCTGGCTGGCACAGCCGGCTGCCCCATTCAGCTGTGAGCTCCTTGAGAGGAGGGGCTTTGGGGGGGGGTCAGGGAGAACTGTTCTTTGGGTCCTCAGAGCTCTGTACCATTGTTCTGACACATTGGAGGTACTCAGATAAATTAGCGCCGAGTGACCTGACTGGTTTGTTCCATTATAGTGCAGAGGACTATTACGATGCAATGACTGGGAAGTACAAGTTGGTATTAAAATGTCAGCTGGTCCTGTTAAAATCAGGGCAGGGCTCAGTGTGAGGGAGACAGATGGGCTTTTAAAGCAGTCTGATAACTGAGCTGGCTATTTCCTCACCTCTAACCCTTCAAAAAATGACCCTTCTACTTAGACCACTGTCTGGATTGCCTGCCTCCCTATGTCCCCGGGACATGAGAACCAGAATATTTTGGCTGTGGCCTAAGCTGTGTCTTAATTACAAACATGCAAATTGATCTTGATTTTATTGTAAAATAAATGCAAATGAAGTAAGCTAGCCCATTCTCATTTGAAGTTTTTTGGTGTCAAATATTTTACTTTCAAATTAAGACATTTAGGAAAAAATGTTCTTAAAACATCAATTTGTAGAAAAATCTGATTTTGGTTCTTTTAGAAATTTAGGACTCTGCCATCTTTGTATTAGAAAATAGAAAAACAATTCTCTTTTCAGTACATTCAGTGGTCCTTTTCGTAGCTTTGTTCTCTAGTTTGGACTAAGGAACTTCCTCTCTCTCACATACACCCCTGGAGAATTTTGGAGCACAGGATTTAGAGGCCTAATCCTACAGGAGCCCCTAAACTTAAGATTTTAGTTAGCTGGTTTGGATGAGAGTGGGTGAAGCATGGCTTTGATTTCAGAGAAAAATACTTTAAAGCTACAAATAGGTGAGCCTCCTTTTAGTCTTGTCCACTTTTTTAGCAGTATGGGACTGTCTCCCTCTCCTCCCTTTCCCTCTTCCCTCCCCCTCACACTTTTTCTTGCCTTCCCTCCTCCTACCCCTCCCTCTCTGTCCCTTCCTCCCCTCTCCCTCTTTTAATTTCTTTCTTTCTTTTCCTTTTTTTTTTTTTTTTTTTTAAACAGTAGCACTGTTCTGAAACAGGAAACCATTCTTATCATATCCATCCAGAGATGGAAGAGGGTAATTATTGGGTGTACTCGTTAAAAACCAGTTAGTTGGGCAACTTAAAACATTTCGTGGTTTTCAGATGTAGTGGGAGCAGTTGTAGTTATATTATTACATAATTAACCAATGCCTACTGTTAAAAAAAAAAAAAAGCCCACAACATTAAATTAGTTGAAATATATATTATTAGGATACTTTGACCAGAAGGTTAAGGTTGCTAGCATTTCCAATCATCTGTTAAAGTTTTGTAGTCCTAACTTATTTTAACTTTAATTTTAATTTAATTAAAGAAATAACTTGGATGCAGCCTTGGCTATACATGGACCTTAAAAATGTGCTGGAGGTGTCAAAGGCTGATTTAATTTCCTTCTGATTAGGGGATTGGGTATGGAAAGTGATTTCCTGCAGGGTGGGGCCGGACTTTATCCTTGGGTGTTGATTCAAACCTTTTACTCTTAATAGTTTTGTGAATTCCTCTGGCCGGAAAGCCTAGGGGCTAGGGACATTCCTGTCTGACCGTCTGCCTTCCCTGTGAGGCTGATTCTTAGACCTTGTTGTCAGTTGGCCTGTACTTGCAGCCCTTCCAGCTTGATAGCATCTGTCAGCGGTGGCCACAGGGTCATAACCTTTGAAAAGCCAGCACCATCTCCACCGGGAGTCATTGGGACATTGGAAGAAGCAAATCTATTCTGTTGGGAAAAACAACGATGATTAAATATACTTTATAATGTGAATTTTTATGTATATATTTAATACATAGTCTCCTATATTAAAGTAATTTATTAATATGAAATAGATTAATATAAGGAATCATTTTACATTCATCAGTTTATTGAACAATCTTGGATGTTTTTAAAAAAAAATCTGTGGAGCCAAATGTGAATCTCTGTAATGTAAAACAAAGATGAGAATATAGAAGCTAAATGGAGAAAGAATGAATGAATGAGACAAGGCTTCAGGGGAAATGAACATGAGCGATGATCTTTGATGGAGCTGGGCTCACTTCTTGTTTGGTGTGGCACTGAGGGCCAGAGTGCGAGGAAAGCTCATCTTTTTGCTAGAGTACTGCACTTTTTCATCATCATGGTAGTCTCATTTTTTTCTATGGAGTTCGGTAGAAATGGTCCTCAGAGAAATTACTGTCCTGCTATTATTCTTTTATAATGTTCTCCCCAGGTGGATACAATAATGGCTTTTTTTGTAGTTGAATATGAATGTTAAGATCTGAGTGTCTGTGCTGGGGACACTCTCCAAGTATTTTTGCTTCAGTTCTAGTAGCAGCCAAATGAAGACAGGGTTGCCAGGGTTGATGTGTGTGAACTTCTAGCTGTTCTTGTATCACTTTGGTCTCTTCTTTATCTCTCTCTCTCTCTTCCCCACCCTCAGAATTTTTCTTCTTGTAGTTATCAAAGAAATTTGGAGATAACGTCTATTAAAAGGGTTCTTAGCTTTTTTTTTTTTTTAAATGGTGCTTTGTCCAAATGATTGGGAGCAACAGTTACTTCTGTGAAAATGATCCAGCACAGTGATAATCCAATACCTTCATGGACCACAATTTGTTTAGTCATTCCCCAGTTAATAGGTGTGTGTTTGCAATTCTTAGGTATCATAAAAATGTCTGCTCCAGATAGCTAGGAATTATATGGGGACTTTTTTCCTGTCCCAGACTTCCTTGGAGTGTAAGTACAGTAAGGGAGTTTCTGGCTCAAAGGGTATAGACAGTAAAAGAGTTTTTGGCTCAACGAGTATAGACATTTTAGTCACTTAATTTGCATAGCCCCAAATTGTTTTCTAAAATGCTTATACCATTTGATGGCTCTACTAACTATGTATTAGTGTGCTTATCATTCTGCAGGCCCATTGATTATGCCATTTTTTCATTTTTGGCACTTTGCAGGATGTGAGGTAGAACCTCAAGGTTGTTTTGATTTGTATTTCTCTTATCGTTAGTGATTAAGAGCATTTTTTTTCCCATGTGGTTGTGAATATTTTGAAGTTTTTTGAGAACTGTTCAGATCTGTTGGCAATTTATCTGTTGGGGAATGGCTATTAGTCTTAAGTCATATCTGTGACTACAAGTTGTTCATAAATTTTGGATGCCAGATCCCTTATTAGAGAAATTTGATGAAGTGGTTTTTTTGTTTTTGTTTTTGTTTTTTGTTTTTTAACCATTCAACTACTTCTTTTCCTGTTTGCATTAATGTTGTCTGTGCAGAAGCGTTTCAGTTTTAGGTAATCAGTGTTATGTGTTTTATGATTTCATTTCTACAAACAAATCCACATGACTTTGCTATTTGGTGCTTTAAAAAATTTAACTTTGTTGGCTGAATTTACTTAAGTGTCATTCATGGAAGCCTTTTGATTCCATTCTTGGATTTCAGCCATTTCATAGGCGCCATTTTGAGGTAAAGCATTTCTGGTTGCATTCACTGAATCTAATAGATGTATTTATTTTCATCCTTTGCTCTTGCTTGATGATGCACTGATCTGCTTTTTGCAAGTCTTTCTAAATTTTTGACCTCTTCAAGTAATTTGAGAATATTTTAAATCTTTTTTCTCTTTTTTAACTCAGGCTAGGAGGTATTAATCTTTTTTCATAACTCCCTGATTTTTGTAGTTAAAAGTATCCATGAGGGAGTTGGACTCTAGCTAGCGTGGTCCCTTCCAATTTTGGGTCTGTGATCTTATGTGTACTCTAGTCAATAAGCATTTATTCAGTGACTATGTGCCAGACACTGCTAAGAAAAACAAAAACTAGGCCTGCCTTCAAGGTGTTCCCAGTCTAATGAAATCTGTTAGAGTCAGGATTAATTGGAGATGATGAGGGGAGGCACTGGAATAGAACTTGGCAAAGTAACAGGAGTGGAGATGCATCTCATGATCGTGTCTTTTTGGTTAAATCTTGAATTGGGATTGTCCTATTTTGAAAGCATTTTGTTATATGAATCTTGGAGATTTGAGTATTTGGGATAGAGGCAACAGCTATTAAAAATGTTATTCTTAGATTTTAAGAATCAGTGTTAGGTCCAAGTGATTTTGAATGGCAATTAGTTCTGTGATAATTCAGTGTAAAGACAATAATGGTGAGGAAAAAAAATTACATGCCAAGATAATGTCATCTTACATTATCAAATGTAGTATTGCTTTAATAACATTCACTTAAAATGATATCTATATGGTGATTTTTAAGAATCAAGTTCTTTCTGCACAAAAACTCTGAGGTAATTTTTATAATATCTGTAATCAAATTAAGTTTTAAGAAAAACAGGTAGTTTAAAATACTAATATTTGTACTCTTTGTAATTTAGAAAGTGCATTCCCATTGGTAGCATAGTGAGAGTAGGTAGTGGCTCATTTCAGAGACTGAAGAGATTGGAGACTGTGGTGTTTCCAAAGTTCCACAGTCTGGCAGGTGTACAGCTCAGAGCTGAAGCCCAGCATTATCTTATCTAAAGAGCTATTGGAACTCCAAAGAAAATCTGCTGCTGGTTCTAGAGCTGTTGGGGGGGGGGGCGCATAGAATTCAGAACTGATAGCTGCAAGACTTGGTTAATTTTTCCAGTTCAGACAAATAATGGGATAAAATGCACCATAAGATATAATTTTCTATGGAGAAGAGAAGAGGCCAGTCTGTTAAAACCAAATATTTATATGACTATTCACATTTTCTTGGAGATCCCTTCTTTTTAAACTGGGACAAGTGTGATAGAAATGTGAACTTGTATTGTTGTTGGGGAAATCTTTATTGTATGTTTGCAGGGCCTGCCTTCTTGGTTTCCTCCATCTGGAAGTCAGTGTTAGACCTCTTTAAGTTTCCAATAACATTTTGTTTAGACTTCTCTTTGGTACATGATGTTATTTCTGTTGCTTTTATTTATGTTTGTCTCACCTCCTATCTTAGATTAAAAGCTCCTGAGGGAAAGAACCACCCACCCCTGTTGATCTTTGGCCACTGACATATCACTTAGTATTGATAACATTCATTTGCCAAGTGTTTTCATCATACTTGAATGAAGTTGGTACTGAATGCAATATTCTCATTTTCAAGATGAGGACACTAAGATCCAGAAAAGTTCACTGACTTGCCCACTGTTGCCATGGCCAAGGTCAGAACTCGAATTCAAGTCTCAGTCATGTGACTGCTAATCTGCTGTCCATTGTGTCTCATGTTCTCTCCTATTGTCTCTTATGTAGTAAGATGAAATGATTTTGCATGTAATAATAGGTTCTGAAATGTTGCAATAATGCCACATTTAGGATTTCTATCTCATGTTGGATTTTCTTTAACTATAACCTGTATTTTCCTTGAGCTTTGTTAAGTTACTTAGTTTCTCATGCCTGTTTTGGAATAACTTGCCTATTGTTGGAGAAAAGGGAAATTAAAAAAACCCCAAATTTGTTTGGTATTTAAACCCTGCTCCCCAGTCATTTTTAGATCCTAAGATTTTTTTGGGAAAGAGTTTGTCTCATGTGAGTTTTATATTAAGTAACTGAATGCATCATTCATCAAATCGTAAAGGCTATGTTATAGGCTACTTTACCAGCTGGTAACATCTAGACACCCACATTCATTGTCCTTCAACACAGATCTTCAGCAGAATAACCGTTCCAAATGACTCCATACCTAGTGCTTTGAAAGAGCCTTATCCAAATATGAGGACAAAGTTTTTGTTGTTTTTTTCCTCTTGAGACTGAAGCAGACAGTCCCATGGGGAAGAGCAAAATCTTGAAGAAGCAGAGACATTAGGAAGCTCCCTAGGATAACACGTGGGACTGAGAGGGGGTAAAGCAAATCATGGCCCCCATTCCTGCTCATTTCTCAGTCTCCTGTAATGTCACATTGGAACCTCTCCCTAACCTCTGAGATGGTGTTCTTAGAGGCTCCGTCCATCTGGGCTTCTCTGACTTGGATTCTCAGTTGCTTTCCTACCATTAAGCAGCCTCCTCCCTCTGCTTTTCATGACCTCTGCCTGCTTGGCAGTTGTTCCTCTTCCTTTGCGGAATCCTTATCTGTCTCCTACCTCCCTGTGGTGGAGGAGCCTTCCCAGTTTTGAGGACCCTCCACCTCCGGACCTCTTCTCTCTGCACTGTCTTTGTAGCCGGGTGTTTGTGTCTCAAAGCTCCCCGAGCATTGCCAGATCTCTCTGTCCAGCCCTAAGCCCTCTTTGGGCTTCAGTATGTTGTTGCTTGCCCGGCTGCTCAGCTCAGCAGGAGAGTCTCCAGTGTAGTGCTGAGCTCCCTGGCTGTGAAATCAGAAGGCTGAACTCAGATCTTTCTTCTGAGACTTGGACTTACCAGACTTGGCAAGTCTCTTACTGGTACCGAGCTTCAATTTTTTTTTTTTTTCCTCTTTAAAGTGAGGGGTTGGACCACCTAGTGGCCCCTGAGATTCCCTCCAACTCAAGCTCCACTCTAGAATTAATTTTCTTATCTGCATCTCCCCCAGTTTCCTGAATATAGGTGAAAGTGAAGGCAGGGAAGGAATAGACGTTTTTATGTAGTACCTACTATGCCAGGCACTGAGTAGCCTCTTGTTTGTCCCTCACAACAACCTACAAGGGAGATGCTGTTATTTTCCTCATTTTTCAGCTGGGGAGACCAAGGCAGACAGGTTAAATGACTTGCCTTCAATTATACAGTTAGCCAGCAAAGCACGTCTGAAGTTATACTTAAATCCAGGACTTCCAGACCCCAGGCTTAGTGCTTTTCTGCTGTCTACCTAATTGCCTGGGCTCAATTTACTGTTTTTTTTTTTTTTTTTTTTTTTTTTTCCTTTTCTAGCCCTAGCATGAGGCCCTGAAAGTAACGGATTTACTTCAGAGGTTTTTGGATTGAATTAGGAATATACAGGGGGTGACTTTCAAAAGAAAAATGGGATTATTGGAAAATATTTGCTAAGTTGGGTTTAAATAGAAATAGAAAAGAAAATACCAAAGAAACCTCAGTGAGTATAGAGCTAGAGTCACAATTACTCCAGATTTGTATTGGAGCTCCTGCTTTTTAAAGTTTGGTGACTTATGAGAGCTTTAGAGCTTCCTTATGAGAATCCATTTATGTAGATTTTTTTTTTTCACTGTTAAAGGTTGATTGGCTAATTGCAAATTTTGATTCATAGCTTTTATTTCGGATAATTAACATTACTATGATTCCCTATAAGTATTGGTAATTTTCTTTAATAAAGTGGCAGATGGAATATTATTATTGGTGAATAAACATGATTTTTTTCTTATTTCATTAAGTATTTTCCAATTACATATAATTATTTTTAACATTAATTTTTTTTTAAATTTTGAGTTCCATATTCTTTCCCTTCCATCTCCTCTCCTCCTTGAGAAATTAAGCAAATTTGATATTGATTATACATGTGCAATCACACAGAAGATTTCCACATTAGCCATGTTACAAAAGAAAACACAAAAATCCCAGGAGAAATAAAATAATGAAAAAACCCTACTCTGCATTCAGAGTTCATCAATACTCTTTCTGGAGGTGTAGAACATTTTTCATCATAGTCCTTTGGAGTTAGAATAGACATAATTTCTTAAAAGTTTATTTTAACATACAACACACTTTTGGAATTGGGAATGCCCATGTATTTATGATCCTAGAAGTTTTATCTTGTTTTAAAGAAATGAATTATAAAGAACTAAGAATATGACTAGCAAATTAAAAGATGATTATTTGACTTATAATAGGCTTTTAAAACAAGATTTCTCTAGTACATTGTGATTCCGTTTAGAGAATTTTTAAAAATGGGTTTTTGCATAGTTTCTGTTTTGGGATTTAGAACTGGAAAATACCTTAGGGATTGTTTAGTTCAAGTTGTCTGCTATACAGATCAGGAAACAGACTCTGGCAATTGAAGGACTTGACCAAGTTTACACAGGGATCAAGTATCTGACTCGGATACTTTGGGTACTTTGATCCTAATTATTGATCAGAACACATTTCTTTTTGAGTCTGTGCAAAGTCAGGAATACCTGTGTTCATATATATATATATGTATATATATGTATATATATGGCATAATCATAATTTGGTTTTAAATAAAAATTATTGTGATGGTCTTTTGCATCCCTGATTGCATTGATCTGAGTCATTCAGTGGTATGGACCACAACTCTTCTTTGTGTTTTCATCTGGTGGGACTGTTGTCTTGCCACTAATTCCCTCTGTGTGTCCTCCTCCCTCCTCACTTGCTGGAGGGCTGCCTCTGCATCTCTTGGCCTTGCATGGATCCACCCAGGAAGTTCAAAGCCAGCCTACCTGGTTATTCCTTGCTCTTACTTCTGCTCCGCAATGGCCCATCTCCTCTGGTCCATATCTTTTCAGGAGGGTCCTTAAGCTTTTGCAAGTAGTTAAGCTCAACTTATAACACTCTTTCCCTGGCCTCCCCCATGCCTTAAAGTGATACGTGATTTTAATTTATTGGAGACTATCTTTTTCTTATGACCACAAAACCAACTTAATTTTATAATATAAATATTCTCTTATTAATATTTCAAATCATTTGTAGACAATAAATGCAATTCACACATTTATTAAGCACTTACTAGGTACAAGACCATGTGTGTGCTACATGCTGTGGATATACCATGAAAAATGTCTCTCCAGAGTGATCGCTTTCACTTGAAGCTATCAGGGATTATTTCAAGCAGGAGGTGGCCCTTGAACGCAGAGATGAGAAAATGGGAGGGAGGGAAGGACAGAGCAGACTTTCAAAAAGAGTAGGTACATTAGTGCAGGGTCGAGTCATGGGAGACAAAGAGTTTGCTTGACTACAGAATTTCTTCCCGACTTTACAACTGTGCCCCCAAACTTGGGAACTTGGGGTGTTTTTTCTTTCAAGAATAACATCTAAAGAATGGTCAATAGCTTAGCAGGGACCCCTCCCATTGAAATTCATGATTCTAGGTGAACTATGATACTATGGATCTATAAGCACCAACTTTGGGGTCTTAGAAGGTTCAGCTGCATTCTGTGTTAGTCTTGGCTGTCAGTCAGAACTACCACTCTGGATCTCAAACGCTCTTGAGAGCACAGTTTCTTTGGGAAAAATGGGTCTAGTGGTGAAGGAAAGCACTTGGCAGATATGGCTCTGTGCCTTGTCATTCCTCCCCTGGAACCTATAACCACCCAAGAAGAGGATAAGTGCCAGAGCTTGTGCCCTGGATTTAGGGCATATTTATGAGGTAGGGCCCAGATGTGATAGGATACTGCTATCTGAGGATTTAGGAAGAACCCTAACATGGTAGATTAGATGTGAAAGCAAATTCTCTAATCTTAATTTGTGTCGTTAGTATGTTTATTTGATGAAACTTTAAACATTTGTCAAAAAGTCACATTTACATTAACAACCTCTTGCTGTAAACCTAGTTTGAATTTGTCACAAATTTGATGATAGGTTGGATTGTTAAATATTTTATAATGCAAACTTTTCATATATTTGATGATTGCATCTTTTTTTGTAAGGTTTCATTGTGTTAGAAACATGACTCAGTTGTTTAGGGAGTTTGCTGTATTGATTCTTACATCAGTTGTAGTTTATAAGAATTGTATCCAAAATACTTTGAAATACTTGGGATGGCGAAAATAGATAGGAACATTGGAAGGCATTGGCCTTCAATGTCCAACAGGGCGAAACAAAGACTAAACAATTGGCTGGTGATTCACATTTTTTCGATGCCAGCTGATTTTTAAGGAGAAATTTCTTTTTTTTTCATGGATTATAAGTCCTTTTTAGGTAAGCTTCTTTTGCTGCTTTTCTTTAGGGGAATACAAATTCTTATGAGAAGACTCAAAATAGAGGGTTAAACTTCATGAACAATAATGGCTTATTAAGGTGTGAAATAAAGGCCTGTGGGACTAGCTTAAAGGAAACCATCTTAATTGGCCTAGGATGAGATGGCAAGGTTTGGAAGCAGACAGGAGCCTGAGCGGCTGGCTAGGCAGACTCTTTGGGAGGATTCTGAAGTGACTCCTGGGAAGGGCCATTCTCTCTGGCCTTGGACACCACTGGGCCAGGTTCTTCTCATCGCCCACTGAACATGGGGATTTTGTCTTAAGGGCCATTCCACCTCTGGGGAATTAAGTGTAAACTCCTCCCCAACCTGTCAGTCAGTCATGGCTTAACCCTTTCTACTTTCTAGTTTCCTTATCTTTAACTGCTTAAAACTGCTCTAAGCCTGTTGGGACCTTGTGGGTGCCCTTCCATCACAGATCTTTAGACTGGTCTGTGAATGAGATGCTCCATCTGTCTCCTGCTCTTTTCTCTGGCTTGCCCTAGACCTGAAAGAGTATCTTGGACTCCACTTCTGCTTCCTTTATTGTCCTTCACCTTTCATTTATCTCTCTCAGACATGTGATTGTACACCCACCTTGTGTGTGTCTGCAGGGTATGTTCCCCCATCAGAATGTAAGCTCCCTGGAGGTAGGCCCTTTGTCTCCCCAGTGCTTTGCACAGTTTCTGGCACATGCCAAATACTTCTTAAATTCCCGTTCTCTCCCCTTTAAGGCCTCTGGACTCCAGAGGCTGCACTGCCTCTTGAGTCATTGTACTTTTCAGGAAATCCTTAGCATGATTCATAGAATGTAAACTCTTTGAGTTCCTTTGGTCACCTGGATTTTGGTGCTCAGCAAAGTGGCAAGTTGGTGGAGCCTAATACACATTTCTTTCTTTAGAGGAGTCATTGTTAGAAAGGTTTCCCTCCTTGTGTGCTCTGAGACTTTTGTAACTTCTCCCTATTGATGGTTCTGGGTTCTGCTAGTTCTGAGCTGGTTTTCCCTGTACTTACTGACAGTGTGGGTAGTATCTTAAGAATTTCTTCTATCCCTGGCTAAATATTTTCAAGGTCCACTAAAACAGTCCTTGTTCCGCAAAGGTTCCAGTTTTCTACCATCCTTATCATGTTCTGAATGGGTTCCAGGCATGGAACATTACTTCCTTCCCTGAATGTCATGTCCAAAAGTCAAGCCATTCCACACGTGGTCTGCCCAGCTCAGGACATGAGGGTCGAGGGCAGTCTGGGAGACCCTCCCAATCTTCTATGACTCCTGGAGGTTATATTTCAGCATTCAAGCCCTTGCTCTTTTGTTTTGCCAGCTCCCTCTCATCCTGTAGTATAGTTTACTGTGGTGTGACATGAATAACAGTAATAATTGTGACGTTATTGTGTTTGTCTTACATTCTGCAAAGTGCTTTGTGTTGGCTGCCTTGTGCTTTCCTGCATTGTGATGGTAAAAGCCCAAGTATTACCCTGTTCTCTTGAATCTTTGACTGTGACACCAGCTTGAATGGGGACCAGTGTGTAAAAACAAGCATGATAGTTTTTTGTAATTAAAAGAAGGGGGGTGGGGAGGTTTGCATAAGAATGAAGTTTTTTGATCATTTTAACCATTTTTCCATGATTCAGTTCATTTATATTTTGGTTTTAGTATGTTTAAACTTATATGTAATTTTACATGTATAATTGTTGATTAAATAGAATAGTTTGAATTTATTTTCATCTGATGAACTAATTTTGCTTTTTTTCTATTTTGAAAATCTTCCTGTTCTGACAAGTGATGCTGACAAACTTGTTATAAATTTGTTTAGTTGTACAACTGGTAGCTTAGGATTAAGTCCACATATATCTTTAATATTTCCCTAACTTTGAACTGCTCAGATATTTATCCAAACATCATTGCTATGGGGTTTCCTGCAGAAAGACTTGAAGGCGTATACAGGAACAACATCGATGATGTAGTCAGGTAAGAATCTTTTGGATACTTGTGTTTTATGCAATGTCTTACATCTATATTGTTTTTTATTTTGAAAGTCGTTTTACAACTTAAACCAAAAATATTTTACTATATATGTGTGTTACACTTTACATGCATGTATTTGAGAACTTCTGTTTTGGGACTTAATGGGATTTCATTTTTCCCAGTACAAATTTGAAAACAGTTCCCTGTAAGTAAATGTGCACACAGTTGGAGTCTTTTCAGAGCCAATGAGAAGGCCCTCCAAGTAATATCCCCTTTTGTCTAAATAACTGTTGATTAAAATTCCTTTACGAAGGTATTTTACAAGGTACCATGGGGCTTAAAATGCAAATACTCTTAGGAGAGAGAACTATCTTAATACAAAGCATTCACGTCGAGGTATGATCAACTTTAAATAAATATACACCTAGGCTGGAAAGGAAGGATGGGGTTAGTTGTGAAGAACTTTATCTTGTATTTGAGTTTATGTTTGATTCTAGAGATAGTTGGAAACTGGCATTTATTGACTGGGAATGACATGATAGGATCTAAACTTCAAGAAAACCACTTTGGCTGCTCTATACAGGATAGATTAAAGGGTAGAGAAACCAACAAAAACACGGTTGACAAAACCTGAACTAGGCTGGGTCAGTGTGAGTAGAGAGAAGGGGGGAGAACGGGAGAGATGTGGAGGTGGAAATCCAACGTGGTGACGTACCAACTTGTAAGCATGAATCATAGAAGGATCATGGTGATACTCTGTCTCATGAGAGGTAGGTTGGGGGAAAAGATCATGAACTCAGTTGACTTTCTCGTTGATATTTGTGGGATGTCCAGTTGGTTGGTAGGGCCCTGGAGCTCAGGAGTTTGGGGTTGGAAATCTCTTCATAGAGATGGTATTTAGGCCTTGGGCCGCTGCTGCTGGATGAAGTGATTTTTTTTTTTTTTTTTGTGTGTGTGTGTGTGTGTGTGTGTGTGTGTGTGTGTGTGTGTGTGTGTGTGTGTGATTTGAGAATCCTTCCTAGAAATCCTGGGAACTTGAATGTAGTGGCCCAGGATGAATGATTGTTTTTAGTTAGGAGCAGAGTCAGTGACCATGTGATAATGACTGGATTGTTGTGTAAATATTCTAAAAAAATTTTTAATATAGTTTTAGGAGTTCAGAAGCAGCACATAAAACACATTCTTGAGTAAATTTTCTAGTCATCAATTGCTATGTTGGGGGTTTTTAGATTTCTTTGAATACTTAGTTGTTATGAACAAAAGAGCAGTTGTAATTTTTTTCATTTGATACTGTTGCAGTAAAAACAGTTGCTGGGAGCTGCTTCTCGGGCCTTTCGATTCACGTTGGAGCCTGGAGGCCTGTGGGGGCCTGCCTTTTTGTAACATCAGAGCATTTTCCAAGTGGGAGAAATGTGTGGACAAGTGTCCAAGCCCCACAGCCCCATTAGGTACAAGCCCAGGGACCTTTTCCATATGTTACACTTTCTTTCCTGGACTGCAGGACCTGCAAAAAAACCTGTTTTGTTCAGTCAACCCTGGAGTTTCTTGATTAGTGTTCCATTAAGCCCCCATTAGCCTTCCCAATTTATCTTTTTCTCCCTGATAGATCCTGTTTCTGTTTTCTCCTCTCACCACAAGAAAAATGCCTCCAACTCTCCTCCCTCCCCTCCAGAACACCTCCCCTGACCTCAAACCAAACCTTTCCATTTTTATAGCGAAAACTTAAGTTTGAATTTCAGTGCTGTGCTACTTGATAACTTATCTCTAATATACATATTGGAAGGGATTGGAATCCAGACTTTTCTGGGGTGGGATGCTCTCCCCAACTTAGACAAGGTACTTTAACTCAAAGGTGCTCAGTTTCCCTATTTGTAGAATGAAGGATCCCTCTACTTCCAAAACCTGTTCTCTCTCACGTGAGACAATTACATTCAAATGGTCATTGCTGTGTGTTTGGTTAAGACTACCCAGGGATGGAAGTTCAGTAGATTCTTTTTTCATTAACTTCTCCATCTGTGCTCCTTGACGATGAACTTTGTATAACATTTGTCCCTCTAGATTGAGCTTTTAAAAAAAGAAAGTCCAAAATTTAATCCTGACTCATATTTGGACTAGCCATGTGAGCTTGGACAAGTCACTTAACCTGATTTGTCGTAGTTTGCCCATAATAGCAGTTTCCACCTCATGCCCGGCATCCTTGCCTTTCCTGCTTATTTTAGTGCAGATGAGTTTGTGTCTTTCCTGCTTCCCTGCATGGTCCATTCTACCCCCAGATTACTGGGAGGGAGCTCAGCTCAAGCTTTTTACTTCTGCGTCATGCTGTGGAGCATTTCTGAGCACTTCGCTAATATTTTGTACTTCCATGATGACTCTTAAGACTTGCTCCTTCCTTGACTGCTGACATTGATTTCTTCTGGTTCTTTCTCTAATCATTTATATTGTGCTACCCTGTGCCAGCCACTGTGCTAAGGGGCAGTTAGGGGCACAGCCCATAGAGTGCTGAGCCCGGAGTCAAGGGGGCTAAGTTCAGATTCAGCCTGTGACCTTGAGCAAATCACTGAATGCTGACTTAGTTTCTTCAGCGTAAAATGGGGATAATAGCAGCACCTGCCTTAGAGGGTTTTGCCAGGATCAGAAGAAATAATACTTGTCAAAAACACCTGGCACAGTGTCCAGCATGAGGTGCGTGCTGCCTAAATTTCTCTGACTTTCCCTGTGCCCCCTCTTTTCTCTTCCTCCTTTTGGCCTCTAGATGTGAGCTGGATTCTCAGCTCTTTTCTTTGCCTTCCCTCATTAGTAGCCTCTGGCACTGCCACAGCTTTAGATGTCCCTTCCCCAATATGTATCTACAGTCTTGCTGTGCCACCTATTCATCTGCCTTCTTCAAGAAATCTTATTAGCAACTAAAGCTTGTCCTTGCTGATTTGTCTGTTTTTCTTGATAATCCCAGCATCTTCCCATTTGCCAGGCTCAAAGCCGAGGCATCTTCATTTTTCCTTCTCCCTTTCTCCTGGAAGTTGCTTCCCATTCTCCCTGCTAAACTTGCCATGGGCCTACCTCCTTATCTTGGGACTACTCTTGTCTTTCTACCTTATCTACACTTTGATCAATAAGGCCCCTTGTTCCCTCTTTTGACCTTGCTTCCAATCCAGCCTTCATGTGATCCCTGCCATTGGTCTGGGCACATTGTCCAGAATTTTCAGCGATAGGAACTGTGATGTGTCTTTTTAATATTGCCAGTGTGTGCCCCAGTGCTCTTGCCTAGTAGACTCTTAAGGCAGTTAAAAGCAATATCCAGATGAATGGACATTTAAGGCTATAGGAAATAGAGTCACTGCTACTTTCTTGTTAGATTCCTATGGAGATGTCATAGGACACATTTTTGTGTGGCTTTGGTCACAAAGCCTTGCTTTAGCACTTACTCTACAGATAGTGATTTTTAAAAACTTATATATTTTATCTCCTGGACCCTTAACTGTGAGCTACTGTTCTTACTGTTCTTACAGTTTTTAGAGGGAAGAGGGATCTCTGCATTTGTCATTGATAAATGGTCCTTCACCCCCCCCCCCCCCCCCTTGGGTACCACTTAGCTCTGTTTCTCTCTTGATGCTTACTAGGTTTTTGGGAAAGTTTGGGTTGCATTTCCTCCCATATAATATATTTATAAACTACAGTTGAACTCTGGAGGAGAGCATCCTATCCCAGATTCCAATCCCTTTCGATATGTACATTAGAGACAAGTTATCAAGTAGCCTTTTAATATCATTGGTTGACACAGCAGGTGCTGATCTACATGGGAGCCTTGGCCAGTGACTCACGTGAGGAGATCGCAGTTCTGGACAAAACAAAGCTTCCCCTAGTTACAAATGGTCCATAGACTCTCTGGATGATTCTTGGCTGAACTTTGCAACTACGTTTGTCCAGAGGATAGGGGCCACTTATTTTCAGGATCTGTGAGAGTGACAGTGTAGGACTGCAGGTCAGGAGTCCTTTTTGATAGAGAACTCTGTGATCTCTTAATTTGGGGCTCTTGAAGAGTTGTCTATGGATAGAATCATTTGAAGTTCATTAAGGAAGAGGCATATTTTCTAAAAATCTAAGAATAATAGCTGACAAATATCTATATAAAGCCTGCAAATAAATCATGGCAGTATTACCAACCATACTATTTCTTGATTCTCTCAGTGTTGTAGTTTTGGCTCTGGGCGGTCCTATCCCGATTTTATAGACAAGAATACTGAAACTCAAGGAGAAAAATTGAACGGCCCCTGGTTGCCCAGCTCCTAAATGTGAGGGGTGGAATTGGGGTTCTTATAATTACACTATACAATGATGAACTATTATTAACATAAGAGTTCATTCTTTAGGAAAGTAAAGAGGCTTTATAGAGTTAGTTAGCCCTACATATCTTTGTTTTATAAATGCATGCTTTCCTATACTGGATTTGCTTTAGAGTTTAGGATTTGTGCATGGATTTACCTTGCAAGTTGTCCATATTTCTTAGCGATAGCCTTTTTTCCTCAGTTCTTAGAATCTGCCCCCTACAGTGTGGAGGCAGGCTTTCCCATTTCCCTGTTTGCTTGCCTTTTCCGCCTTTCTATTGTCTAAGTCAGCTAGGGCAGTCTGCCAATTGTGGGCATGAAATCCTGGTGAGAGGAAAGGAGGAAGAGGTAGAGGCGGCAGCCCTGGCAGTAAATGTTTCTCCAAATATTCTCTCAGATTCTTGGAAGGGTTGATTATAGCCTCCTTTTTTTGTGCAGGATTATTTTTTGTTAGACTAATTGTTTGCTTCCTCCGTAATCTCATTGTTGCCCATTGGTGCTAGATAAGGTATCTGATAGGACTAGTATCAAAAGGGAGGAAAAGAAAATGTCTAAATTTGTTTCCAATGTATTGGGCAATTGAAAAATGGTAAAGCATGGTGGAATGTACAAAGAAGTATTATTCGTGGTCAGTGAATCATGGAAGTAAATAAAAGGTGATGGAATTTATGGTCAGTGCTGGGAGGAACATTGGTCATTCCAAGTCAAGTCAAGACCACGAACATTCATTAAGCCCTTGGCACTTGAGATCCAGAATGTAGGAGTGACTTTTTGAAAGCCACACTTTTCCTAGTGAAATAGGAGAATTTAAGTTTTTTAATTCTCATTTCATGTACTTTTCCAGTATAATTTATTCTTTTAGAGGAGCTCATAATCATAATTGGCTGTGCTGGTTGGGAAGAAAAAGAACAAGCTGTTAACATATATAATTAAATATTTACTTAATATCTGTTATTGATAGTCATTAATGATCACTTAAGTATATAAGCAAATACGTAGATTAGGAGGAGAACGGCATTGCAAAAAGACCTTCTGATAAAGAGATGGCACTTGTTCTGTCCTGCTGGGTGGGGAGTATGGCTGAGTGCAGAGCAGAGGAGGCCAGTTTAGACACGTCCAGGTCTTTGAGTCTTGCTTGAGTTGTGCCAAATAAGTCAGATGACCTGGCAGGATCAGGGACTTTGGATCTGGAGGAGGGCGAAAGTTAGGAGCAGACTTGAGCCAGATTGGGAAGCTCCTTGATGGGATGCCCTGAGAAGCTTGAACTTTCATTGGAGATGAAAGTTTTTGAGGAGGGGAATAAGCCAAACTTTCATAAATTAAATAATTTGGTTAAAAGACTCAGGATAGTATGTGGAGAATTCATTGTGACTGATAAAGAAAACATGGAACATGGAAATGAGTAATGGAAAAAGTTTTGTGGTGTTTTTCCTTTTTGCCTGAAGAATAATTGTTTGTTTGTTAAAAAGAAAATTTGTCTGTATTTAAGGTCCTGAGAACTACAGGCAGTTTTCAGTTTAATTATTTGGAGGCTCTCAACTATTAAGCATTTTCCATGCATGTGAATAGTGTGAAAATTTGGAATTTGAGACTTCAGCAGTAGGCTTGTCAGTAAAACACATGCTTCATGCAGGCTGCATGGTGTGTTCAGAACACATGGGACTGGGAATTGAGAAGTGCTGAATACATGGGCAGCCTCTGCTTAGAACAGATAGTTCCTGAGACCTCAGATGTATTTTGAGATCCATAAGAGGGTTGGACTAAATAAATGTAGTATCTTTCTAGCTCTGTTAGATTATCCTGTATTGTCACACCATAATTTTGTTAAGTCAGCATGCAGAATAGCTGATGCCTTTAAAATTAATTTTTCTTGTTAGAAGAGATACTAGCAACTTTTCAGTTTAAGTTAAAGGTGGTTTTAAGAGTTTTTTCTCCAATCCCATTAACTTTTAAAATTATGTAATGATATACATTATAATAAATTAAGGATGTTTTTTGAGAACATTTTTCTTTTTTCTTTATTATTATTATTATTATTATTATAGCTTTTTATTTACAAGACATATGCATGGGTAATTTTACTACACTCACAATTAATTGCCAAGCCTTTTCCCCTTCTTCCCCACACCCCCCTCCTCCAGCTGGCAGGTTGACCAGTACATGTTACATATGTTAAAGTTTAAATTAAATACAATATGTTGTTTTGCTGTACAAAAAGAATCAGACTTTGAAATAGTGTACAATTAACCTGTGAAGGAAATCCAAAATGCAGGTGGACAAAATTAGAGGGATTGGGAATTCTAGGTAGTGGTTCATAGTCATCTCCCAGAGTTCTTTCGCTGGGTGTAGCTGGTTCAGTTCCTTACTGCTCTATTGGAACTGATTTGGTTCATCTCATTGTTGAAGAGGGCCAGGTCCATCAGAATTAATCATCAGATAGTATTGTTATTGAAGTATGTAATGGTCTCCTGGTCCTGCTCATTTCACTCAGCATCAGTTGAGAACATTTTTCTTAATAGCTTTTTAAATACATTTGCTTATGAAAGGATAATGACATAGTTTTGGGGCAGTTGGCATGTTTTCTCCCAAATATAGAAATATATCAAGCTTATAACTTGTTGGAAAGTAGGGATGGATCTTCAGTTTTTATTAGAAGTTAATCCTTGGAGCAGGTAGATGGTGCAGTGGATAGAGCACCAGCCCTGAAGTCAGGAGGATCTGAGTTCAAATGTGGTCTCAGACACTTATCATTTCCTGGCTGTGTGACCCTGGGCAAATCACTTAACCCCAATTGCCTCAGCAAAAAACAAAGAAATTAATCCTTGCCCCAGCTAGGTACATGTTATATAGATGTGATTTGTTGATTATCCACAGTATGAGAAATTATTTAGAAACATAGAAACCCCATAGGGTTTGTTATCTTCAGACTTTGTTGCAGTTGATTCAGATATTTATATGCTGTTATCCCTGACTGACTGGTTTTTTAATTAAAACAAAAATCAGACATAATCAGAGCATATGATAAAGGGATCATTTTCTTATTTTTCCTTGCAACTTGCAACCCAACATAAGCCCATTTCAGAAATGCTTCATTATTTACCTTTTCCTATCCATGGAATACATGAAAGAAGAATGGAACTGGGCAGAGGGAGAATAGTGTGTGGCAACAAGTTGATTCCAAGCTTGGCTGGGCTTGATATGGTGTCTGCTAGCACCATCTACTCTATAGCAAAAGGGGAAGCTAGCCCCATATGTTGCTTCAAAAGCCAGTGAATTTCAATTGGAATGGGGAAATTTTAGTGAATTCTAAACAGGAAACCACCCTGATATCATCAGTGTGCCTGTTCTGCCCTCTCTGGGGCAAGGGAAGGGGAAGCTGGATCAAGTCCATTTTCTCTTCAGATTGATTTACTCTCTGGGGTTTTTGTCATTTTTGGATGAAATGAAAATTTTAAAGAATATATCCAAGTTTGCATAGCAAACTAGCCGAGAAGACTTTTGAATTTAATGTATTTTTTGAAGGAAACCAAACAAAATGAATTGCTGAACACATTCTATTTTGTTATAAAGTCATTAAAAATAGAAAGATAAACAAATACTACAATGTCAAATCATTGAAATTCTCCTCTAGGATGGTAGAATTTTGATCTTAAGGTTCTAGTGCAGCACTTTGCTTTTGCACTTCTGACTTCCTCAGGGTCCCATTGAAATTGGTAGCTGACTAGATTGGAACCTGAGCTCTGAATCTCAATCCAAGAATTTTGCAGAGGGGAAAAACAATAGAGGGGAAATGAAATACAAGGGCAAGAAATACTTTTCATAAGATAGATATTTTTATTATTTTATAGAATCTTAATACTAATGGAAGGAAAATCATAATTATCAGCTAGGTGGTACAGTGGATTAGCTACAAGACTTGGAGTTTGGAAGACTTGAATTCAAATCCAGTTTCAGATATTTATTGCCTGTGATCCTGGGCAATTAGTCTGATTGCCTCAGTTTCTTTATCTGTAAAATGGGGATGATAACACCTATCAGGGCGATCTTGAGGATCAAATGAGATAATAATTGTAAAGTGCTTCCTTCCGCATGCACATAGTGGGTGCTCTACAAATGTTGGCTATTATTATAGTTGTTGTTATCAGGAGTAGTTTTATTTTTAAAAGTACTGTTTGAGTGATTAGATGATTATTGATTGGTATATTCCCATTTATTTATTACAGAAACAACTACTCCAGAGCAGGCCTTACAGTCATATGTTATGATTGATAGTCACTAAAAGGGGGGGTCCCAGAATTTCAGGACAGATTTAAGCTATAATGGATTATACTGCATTAGGATATGTGTTTTTTATAAGTGGGTATGTCCATGTACCTGAGAGAATTAGAATTGCCTTTTGTTTTAATTGGGGTTTTCTTGGCAAAGATACTGGAGCAGTCTGCTATTTCCTTCTTCAGCTCATTGTACAGCTGAAGTAACTGAGGCAAAAAGGGTTAGAGTTTGACCAGGGCCACACATTTGGCCTCTGAGGCCAGATTGGAATATGAGATGAGTCTTCCTGACTCTAGGCCTGGTACTCCATCCACTGCCTGGCCTAGCTGCCCTATGCACTGGGTCTGTTGTTATCCTCATTTTACAAGGAGCAAAGTGAGCTGACAAGGTGAAATGGTTTGCCCTGAGTCACACTAGTTGGTGTCTGAGGCAGGATTTGAACTCAGTATTGCTGGACCTTAGGCCTCTGGCTCCAGAGTGCCTCATTCAGTTAACTATACTGTGAGAAAATGGCCTCAACACAGGCGGGTTGAGTGGCTTTCCAAATCTTAAAGGCTATGATGCCATGATTCTCCCTCCCCGCTTCCTCTGTTTTATGCTTAAATTCTTTGTTTTGCCCCGATTGGGGAGCTGTCCATAGTGCTGAGTCAGTTTTCTGTGTTGGTCAGAAATCTCCCTCCTCTCTCTGTCAGTCTTTCTCTTTCACCCCACCTCCTTCTTACTCTCCCTACCCCCTTCAGCTCTCACTGGCTCCCTCCTTCACTCTTAGCTTCAGAGAAGGAACAAATTAAAAACAAATTACTACCTTGGAGTTCTGATCCGACATTGCTTGATCAGAATTCTCAAGATATTTATTGGGAATATTTTGATTTTGGATTTAAAAAAAGATGCTTATCAGGAATATTTCGATTTTGTATAAAAAAATTCTTATTCACTGCTGCTTTTGCTACACAATTCAACTGCATATTTGTTCTCAAAAGCATGCCTTGCATACTATATGGTTGTCTATACACCCTAGTCTGCCTGACCAAAATAAAATGAACTAGAATAGAGATTTGGAAACTGCTTTGTAATCATGAGTTGCTCTAGATATATATGTTTAGTTCTTTTTGGGAGAATGTGGGTAAAAGAGAGACTGTAGGTAATCTCAGTTTAACAAATGCTCTTAAAATTGAGCTGAGATTTTTATCATCTTGAGAAGAGTCCATTACGACAGCACTTTGTTGACCTGGCTATAGCTTCTCTGTGACAGGAAAGTAATCAGTGTCCTAAATATCCCCTTCTGAATTCCTCTGGTAAATTTGACTGGATTCTAAAAAAATAAAGCTGGCTTTTCACTGATCTGATTTCTTATCAGTAGCAGTTTACCTAATATATATTTTTATGAAAGACTAACCTGAGAAGTGTTTTGTATTGTACAATTTGAGTTGACTAGGTTTTTAGTGTGCTATTCTAAATATGATTCAGCCACTCGGTATATATTGAGCTTGTATTAAGGACCTGCTACTGATGTGCAAAAGAGATGGCTATACGAAGACGATAAAAATAGTTTCAGAGAGCTTGGATTCAACTGGAAAGATAGAACACATTCACAGATAAGACATATAAGACAATATGAAGAAAGAGAAAATGTTCTTTTGGGGGAAATTATGAAGCTCTTATTATAGGGGGAAAATTCCTAGCAGAGGAGACTACCCGAACAAGGATAGACATAAAAGATGAAATGTCAGGTTTGGAGTCCAAGTAGGAGACTAGTTTGGCTGCAATGTAGACGGAATGAAGGAAGTAGAAAACCAGATTATAGGAAGACCATGAATACTAAATTGACTTGAGTTTCTGTTCATTTTTAAGGCAGTAGGAAAGACTTTAATTATGAGAATGGAATGGTCAGACCTCATCCTTCTTTAGGAAGATTAATTTGAGAGAGAGAGAGAGAGAGAGAGAGAGAGAGAGAGAGAGAGAGAGAGAGAGAGAGAGAGAGAGAGAGAGAGAGAGAGAGAGAGAGAGAGAGAGAGAGATATGGAGGTAGTATGAATAAAACTTGTCAACTACTTGATTAGAGATTGAGGAAGATGAAAAAGTCAAGGATGTTGCTGAATACATGAACCAAGGCAAGTTGAGGGATGGTGATTCATGCACTTAAATGAAATAGGAAAGTCTGGGAAGGAATTTGGGGGTAAGAGGAGGTGACTTTCATTTTAGACATGGTGAGTTTGAAATGCCAGAAGTAGGAATCCAGTTCTGCAGGCAATTCTTTATACAGGACTGAAGTTCAGGAGAGAGGTTAAGATTGGATATTATTCAGATTTGGAAATGTTCTCTGTAGAGAGATCACTTAATTCATGGGAAATGATGAAATCATTGAGGGAAAGCAGATGGATTTGGGACAGGTCTTTGTGGGCAGGAGATGGCTAATAGTCTACCACAGGAGACTGAAAAAGGAATGGTCACATTGGGGGATGACCAAGGGAAGGGACTAGTGTTCTGGGCAGGGGATGTGACCAATATTGTAAACAGCTCTAGAAATCAGACTGAATAGTGGAATGAGAGAGGGCCATTGGATATTGCAGTTGAGAGATAAATGCTCTCTCCAAGGTTACCAATGATGTTTTTCCATTTAGTGAGGGACCAGAAGGGAGACAGAGTACTGAACAGTGAGGAAATGGAGTTTATAATAGGATGAGATATAGAACCAAAGTTTGTGGGGATGGCAGTACCAAATGAAAGATTGGTTTGTTTAAATAAAGGAGGGGAAAATGGGGGTGGTGATGAAAGTCTGGGCAGATTTATATACAATTGAGGTAGATTCAGTGTTGAACTTAGAGTCAAGAAGACTCATTTTCATGAATTCAAATCCAACTTGTTAGCTGTGTGACTCCGGACAAGTCACTTTACCCTGTTTGCCTCAGTTTCCTCATCTGTAAAATGAGCTGGACAAAGAAGTGACAAACGCTATCTAGGCCAAGAAAACTTCAAAAGGGGGCAGATAAAAATGAATAACAGTAAAATATAAGAAGAGGGGAAAAAAAAGAATTTGAGGCAACCACTGTGTGGTTCAGTAGGAAAAGAATACCAAAAACACCACAACACTAACAGAAAGCCCACTTAATAGTATATATTTATGTTTGAAGAAATAGGTGATTGTCCTTCTGAATCTGTTGAATTTTGATATTCAAGTAATGGCAAAATGTTTTATAGAAAAGTCTTCACTTCAAGAAGAAAAAAAAACTTCAACTTTGATTCATATAAATATGTATATTAAGATAGATAACTTGAATGTTGAATTATTGATTCCCAAATTACAATGGAAGCTTCCCTTATATTGCACCTTTTTCTTGGGGAGAGTATAATTATTTTATTGACAAATGTTTCTTATCTTGTCTTTTGTCTCTCTTTTTCTGTTTTCCCCAGTTTGAATGTAGGCTCTTTGGAGGTGGAGACTGTTTCTTGTTTGTTTTTGTGTCCCTAGTCTTTAATAGAATTCCTGGCAAATAGTTGTTGTTATTATTAATAGTAATAGTAAATGCCGTCTGTCCACCTTTTGTTAGTCATATGCAGTGAGTGGTTTGTTTATAACAATTTTGTTTGAATCAGGAACTTGGAATATTAGCTACATAACCTTGAATGGCCCAGTTTTTCCTTTCTTTCCACCTAGAAAAGGTAGAAAATTTTATCATATAGTCTACCCTCAGGAAAATTGCCAGATTTATAAAATTGGAAGACTGTTTCCTTAGGAAAAAAGCTGTTATAGATATGAAGGAGTGTGGAATATATGGTGTCTTTATAGGGAGATCTACAGAATCTCCTGAGCAGCTCTAGAAAGAATGTTAAGTAAGATACATGATTGTTATTGAAAAACATGAATGTATGCATGTGTGTTTGATCTTAGCTTAATGCCTTTGGAATACTGTAACTGAAAGCTAGAATTTGTTTTGGTTTAGTTTTCCAAGATTGAGCAACTTGCTTCCCTTCAGTTTAAATGTAGGATATAACCTTGAGGCAGAGAATAGTTTGGTTTTTGTCTTTCTATTCCTGGCCACTCACAGAGTGTCTCAAACAGGTCAGGGCTTCTCTTAATAAATGTTTGAATTTAATTTGAACATGTCTTGTTCTGACTGATGGGCAGTAGTGTTAATGCCTAGTCTCAGAATTTTATGTCTATGATTGCCATATATACATTCTGTAATTATGATACTTTATTTTGATTGGGTAATCAGACTTCAGTTTTCAAAGTGCATCCTTTGCAAGAAAATTACAATCATCTGCTTATTTTTAGAGGAGGGGAGTGAGTATCCATAGTAAAAACAAAACTAGACGAAATTATTTACATTTTGCAGACATTTGAAGAGCAGTTTAGCAGTCGTAGATAAGCAAAAATAGATAAAAATCTGTTCCAGTTTTTCCTTAGCTTGACTTAGTATTTTTAAAAGATCCGTACATATATGACACTTGCCTCTGAGAGGATACTGTTACGTTATAAAGATTCTTGGAGTTGGCCCTTATTGTAATCAGTGATATTTATCAGTGGTCAATTCAGATGAGTTTTTCAGGACTTGTTTTAAGGAATTAAATATTCATTATTTCATATTACAAGTTTTGAATGCTTATGAAAATCTGGAAATCATTGAATGAAAACTGTATATGAACAATAGATAGAATGTGGAGGTAATAGAGTAGAATGCAAAGAGAATTGAATGAATTAAGAAACTGGATCTGCTGTTTTATTTCTGGCTCTTTGGGGTCTTAAATGTCTCTCTTAGCTTTACTTGTCTGTTTAAACAAGAGATTCTTCAGACTCTTGTTCCTTTGGAGTAATATGGAATGTTTTGAGTAGTCAGAACACGTCCAAGTTTAATGCATTCTTCCTTTTCCCTTACAAATCAAAAAAGTTTGATTTTTATAGAAAGGTTGATAATTTTTCTTTGCTCAGCTCCTTCTGGTGGTGGTATTTCTTTGTTGAAACTCAGCTTCTGCTTTCTTACTTTTTGTAGAACATGAATTCCCCCCTCTCTCCCAACATTGCTAGGATGCATAGAATGCCTGGCCTGAAGTCAGGAAGACTCTTCCTAAATTTGAATCTGGTCTCAAACTTCGTAGCTGTGTGACTCTGGACAAGTCATTTCACCCTTTTGCCTCAATTTCAGCATCAATAACATGAAATGGAGAGGGAAATGGCAAATCATCCCAGTATGTTGACCAAGAACATCCCAGATGGGATCATAGAGAATCAGACTGAAAAACAACTCGACAAAAACAGACCTACAGAAAAAAAATATTGTAGATGTCATTTCAAAATATAAACTCTATGAAACTTGGGAAAGTAAGAAGAGTGTTGAGAGATAGATAAGGTAACATAAAGATCATAAAAGATAAAGAACAGATAAGACAGAACTTATAGAACATGCCCTTGCTACAGGTATATGCACATGATTTGGTTTGGACAGCCCATTTGGCTGTGGGTTGGAGAATAAATTACATGATGTTGGACTTCTGGAACGTCACTTGACATATCTTATTGAATTAAGACAGCCTTGCTCCTCAGAAGTAGCAAAAGTTTCAGTACAATTTCAAGTTTATATCTTTGAACACTTATGTGTATGGTTATTTCTCACTTAATAGCTAATTCTTTAAAAATATATCTGCATAAGCTGGATTCTTTTTTAGGCCAAATTCTGATGCTGGTATAGTCTTCTTTTCAAATTCATGTTGAATCATTAACCAGAATAGTCATTTCTTGCTTCCTCTTGTGTTGGGCTGTTTCTTTAGATCAGGAATCCTTCACCTTTTTGTGTGTGGGAGCCCTTTGTGGTCACTAGTAAAGCCTATCTCTTAGCAGAATATTTTTAAAAGTTTAAGATAAAAGATTCCAAGTCTATATATCGCACATTAAGAAGTGCTCTTTAGATCTCATATATATATATATTAACATAGGAGCTGGGAGCTGCCTTCCCTATAAGCTTTGCAAATAAGAAACTAGATTCTTAGAGTGAAATGAATAGAAAATCATCAATGGACTAGATACAACAGGGCTGGAATTCAAATGAAGGTTTCTGATTTCAAATCGAGTGCTTCCTCACTCTTCTATAAATTGATAGAATGCTAGCATCATTTAAGAATAATATTAATATAATGTAAACTGTATATACTCCAGGGGATGGTTTTTCATGAATTTTATCTATTTTTATCTAAGTGTAAGTTTCTAAGTGTAAATATTGATTGAGGTTGGAAAATAAAACCTTAATCTTTTGAGTTTCTTGAGTATTATTAAGTATTAATTATTTTTTGTTAATGATGCCCTATTTTTTTTTTTTTTTATTTGAAGGTTTTTGGATTCAAAACATAAAAATCATTACAAGATATACAATCTGTAAGTATGTTTCCTTGCTTCTAAAAACAGCTCTTAAGTGAAAGTTGTTTCCTTTCTGGGATGAGACAGCATTAAAGATATTTTACTGAATTGTATTTGTAAAACAATTAGTCCAAGAAGTCTGATTGAAAATATCATTAGCTCATTTAGTAAGTGTGGTGATGAGGTGAGCTGGGATGTTGGCAAGGATTTTTGTTACTTGATCTGCTTTAAATGACTTGGCATCCTGCCGGGCTTGAGAGCCTTTGACCACGTGGTCACTAGAAGGATAATTGCCAACAGAACTGCCTGCTCCTAAAACAGTGATGACTCGGCTGCCCGGCTTCCCTGGACCTGTGCTTTTGAAGTGAGAGGTGGATCTTTGTTCTTGGCATCCATTCCATAGGGATGCCGTCAAAACCACTCTCTCTTTATGGAATTCAGACATGTTGCTTCAATGCTTGGATTGGCTGCTTTCTATTTTCTAGGGCAGTATGACAGGGATTTTTTCTATGTCTAAGCAACTCTGTCTCTTCCTTTTTTTTTCTTGGTAGTGATGTGAGGACCCCAGGGAAAAATAATTTTAATTTCCTTAACATTTGTAAGGGGACAGTTTTTTTATGACAACTTTTTCCTTCCTGAAAAATTGGGGAAAAATTGTATACTTATTTATTTAGATGCAAAAAATGTTTTAAGATTGGACATTTGTGGTTTTTTTCCCATCCTTTGTAACTCCCAAGTGATTTATTTTTATTATATTTTAAAATATTTTATTATCTTTACTCTGCACTCTTAATATTCTTTTTTTTTCTTTTTATAATAAACCTTTTTATTTTCAAAACATAGGCATAGTTTTCAACATTCATCCTTGCAAAGCTTTGTGTTCCCAATTTTTTTTCTCCCTCCCTTCCTTCCACTCGCTTCCCTAGATGGCAAGTAATCCAATATATGTTTAAACAGGTGCAATTCTTCTCTACATATTTCTACAATTATGTTGCTGCACAAGAAAAAATCAGATCAAAAAAGAAAAAAAAAATGAGAAAGAAAACAAAATACAACCAAACAACAAAAAAAAAGAAAAGAAAAGAAAAGAAAACACTATGTTGTGATCCACACTCAGTTCCTGCAGTCCTCTCTCTGGGTATAGATGGCTCTCTCCATCACAAGGTCATTGGAACTGGTTTGGATCATCTCATTGTTGAAGAGACCCATGGTCGTCACAATTGATCATTGTAAAAAATTTTTTTAAATTAATTTTATAATTATACTATTTTTTGACAATACATATGCATGGGTAATTTTTTACAACATTATCCCTTGCACTCACTTCTGTTTTGAATTTTCCCCTCCTTCCCTCTACCCCTTCCCCTAGATGGCAGGCAGTCCCATACATGTTAAATGTGTTATAATATACCCTAGATACAATATATGTGTGTAGAACCGAATTTCTTGTTGCACAGGAAGAATTGGATTCAGAAGGTAAAAATAACTTGGGAAGAAAAACAAGAAGGCAAAGAGTTTACATGCATTTCCCAGTGTTCCTTTTTGTGGGTGTAGCTGATTCTGTCCATCATTGATCAATTGGAACTGAATTAGATCTTTTCTTTGTTGAATCCCTATATTTCTTGTATAGAGTGGATAAATATTGTCCAAATTAACATCACGAGAAAGATAAAGCACTTATTATTTTTAAGAGATAACAGTAAAAGACTCCATGGCAGAACATCTAGGCTTGACCTGGCTTGGATCCTTGAGCCATATGGCTGCTGGTGGGTCACTCAGTAGCCCATATCTGTAAAATGGGAAAATAAGAGATTCCTGGTTTTGACCATCTCACAAAGTATTTTGTGAACCTCAAAAAGCCATTTCAGGAAGAGTTATTGTGGAAGTTACTTTTATTTATTTATTATTTTTTGTGAGGGGCAGATTTAGGATATAGAATCATTGACCTCAAGGTGGAAGGCACCTTTGAGGCCACCTCCTGAGGCCCAGAGGGGAAATGGCATGCCCAGGATTATACAGATAGTCTGTGTGGCTTCTACTTCACTGCTTTTTCCATTGTGCCTTTCTGATGCTTCTTAATGTTCTCTGTCTTAAAGGATGAGCAGCTGAGGGACTGGTTGGCAGCTAACAGTTAGGAACAAGGAAATAATTACTTTATTTGGTCAAGGCTCAGGACACAGAAACGAATATGCAGGAATTATCGTTTTATAGCTTGAACAAAAGTGAAACCTGGTTCTTCTTGGCGTTCTAATCTGCAAGAAGACCTTGGTCATCAGGAAATGCTTCACTGATATTCACTGTACTACTTAAAATGACAATAATGTATGTAGATATTTAGGGAAAATGTTCATTAAAAATGTACATTAGTGCTTAGATGGACAATTTCAATCAGCTAGAAAGCTTAAGTAGAACATCCCATTCCTTCATGATATGGAATAAATAAGACATTGCCACATATTTAAAAACACTTGATATGGGGGCAGGTGGCGCAGTGGAGAGGGCACCAGCCCTGAATTCAGGAGGACCCGAGTTCAAATCTGGTCTCAGACACTTAACACTTCCTAGCTGTGTGACCCTGGGCAAGTCACTTAACCCCAGCCTCAAGAAGGGGGGGGGGGAAGCACTTGATATATCAGAATTTATTATTTCTCCATTCCTTTAAAGATTAGATTAGTTTGACCTTTTCTGTCATAGAAAGCACAGTTGGAAGGGACCCTAACCTGTGCCAGAAGAAGGTCCTTTTGTTCTCATGTCTTCCCATTTCTCCCCATTCTCTATTTTGATCCCAGTTTAATGGGGATAAGTAATACTCATGGCATCCTTGTCTAACCAGATTTTTTTTCAGAAACCACTTATAAATAAGCAAATCATGAAGCAATAAAATAAAATTTTCCAGAATTGTTTTTTGCTTAACTTATAGTAATTGCATTTTTTATTTGGTGTGTGGGGAGAAATAGTTCTGAACCTGTGGTCTCATTTGTGAATGAGTTCCCAGCATGGGAACTTTCATGGTCTTAGAGAATTGTTTTGGCCATTGAGTGGGTGCTGAGCCATTTTGTCCAAGACCACAGTAAATGTCAGTCAAAGGTAGCACTTGAATCCAAGACCAGCCTGTCTACATATACTAATGCCATTCTTTTCATTTAAACTAGATCTTGTTCGTTCTACCCTTGTTAACGAGTTCTGTTAAGAAGCAAACAGTTGGAAAGTCTATGTTAAAAGCTGGTTATAGAGTGTGACAAAACTACTTGAGCATGGCAGTGATGCCTGCCCAGCATCCTTTGAAGTAAAAAATGGGCACCTGCCAAAACAAGCTCCTCCTAAGCTAATCACAAAAAGAAGGAGCTCGGAAACAACTCTGAGTGTGTAGTCAGTGCTGGTGCAGCTTGAGGGCTGCTCTGGGCTGCCGAAAGGACCTTGGATTTCCTGATGACAGCAGCTCTGGCTTAGAGTCTGTGCTTTGCTGCTGCTTCCCTTTTTTCATAGGTGATTTCCCCCTTTCTGGACCTCAGTTTCCCTGCCTGTATCATAAAGGTGGGAAGGGACTGGCAAATGCAGTCTCGGGGTCCTCTCAAGCTCTGGATCCTGTGATTCTAAGATGCAAATTTACTGAATCTCAGTCTCCTCCTCTGTAAAAGTGGGTGGTGAGGCTTGCTGCTTCACAGGATTGTGGGGAGGAAGGAGCTTTGTGGTACTTGTTTGTCATTTTAGAATTTGAAAAGGGATTTCTGCCCATGTGAATGACTATTTTGGCTTTTCTTTTAGATGTGCTGAAAGACATTATGATGCCACCAAATTTAACTGTAGAGGTAAGTGCCAGCTCCTGCCGCCGGCCCTGGTGTGTAGAGAATGGCAGAGGCAGCCTCTGCTGCTCCAGGAGTCATTCAGAACGTTAGAGGGGGCGTCCCCCAGGGCGTGCTTGGGAACCTAGCACCCTGGCACCCTGAGCTGGGGATCCCGTTCTAGAGCTTCAGGAGGGCTCCAGAGACCGCGGAGACAGGCCATGGGGTTCCCTTTGGCTCAGGCTGTCCGTCCTCTGTGATTCTGGAAAAAAAGAATCATTTTGAGTTTAATATTTTTGGCCATTATATATTTGCTACTAGAAAACGACTTTGTCTTTTCTGTGTGTCACGTAAACTGAAATTAGTAACTGACAGAGCACCCTTACAGAAAGCTGGTGCTATTTGTGTAGCCTTGAAAAGAAGGGTGCTGAGCCTGGGGCTCCTTTGTAGTTTGAAAAGGTGATCCAGGCTTGAGGCCGCCCTGCTTTTGGTGGGAGGCCCTTGGTGGGAGGCAGTGGAGAGACCTTCCGATCTGTGTCAGCCCAGTGCTGCCCTCTGTGGCCGGGGGGAGGCTGGGAAGGGCTTGGCCAGGCTAGAAGCCCAGGGGAGTAGAAGGGGAGGAAGATGATGGATTAGTGAAGAGCAGGGTGGCAGGACAGGTGGTGTCCAGAATTCTGCTCTTCTTTGATTAAACTTGTTGCTCAGAAAACCTTTGTCCTCCACGGTGTTTATAAAGCTGAGCCCCCTGGGCTGTTTAACATTCGGAGGAAGAGCAGTGTTTGATCTGACGGCGCCATTTCTCTTTGCACAGTTGCACAGTATCCTTTTGAAGACCACAACCCGCCCCAGCTAGAGCTCATCAAACCCTTTTGTGAGGATCTCGACCAGTGGCTAAGTGAAGATGACAATCATGTTGCAGCAATTCACTGTAAAGCAGGAAAGGGACGAACTGGTGTAATGATTTGTGCATATTTATTACATCGAGGAAAGTTCTTAAAGGCACAAGAGGCTCTAGATTTCTATGGGGAAGTCAGGACCAGAGATAAAAAGGTGAGTCTTCCCAGCCCTCCCCTCCCCCCTAGATAAGCACGCGACACCTCCTTCACGTGGCTGGTCAGCAGAAATGGCCGCATGTCTCTGGGGGGCTGTTTGCTCCCAGCTCGCTGCCTGGAGCCTTTGCTCAGATTTGGTGTGAGACCCTTGGATGGCGTTTCTTCCAATTGAGTAAGAGGATAGCGTTTGGTTCATTGAGTTTTTGTGAGCACATGAAAGCTTTTAGGCATATGGAACTATATCATTCTGTGCTCACAAATGCAATTTCTTGTTCAATCTTTATAAAGCGTCGCATTGAGAAGCCTGGGAGTTACAAGTCAGGCTGATAAGGATGCTTGGAAATTAAGCACCTTTGGAAGGTAAGTTGAGTTCTGTTGCCTTTATGATAAATTTGCTTTTCCTTTAATAAAGATAGATTCATCCTAACTTTATTTTGAGTATTTAAAAATGTCGTACACTTCAAGCAAAGGTCTCCTTGGATAGCATTGACTTTTGTTTTTCTCCGAAGACTTGGTTCTGATTCATTGTTCTGTTTGATGAGCACAGGACTGTGACAGACAGGAGTGTTGTGGAGAAGAGATCTCAGTTCAGTTTAGTAAACATTTTATTAAGCATTTACTGTTTGCATGGGATTGTGCTTGAAGAGAGTGGCATAGTTCCAGAGTTTAGGATAGGTTCTAGGTGAGCACAGTGCTGGGGTGCAGGTAGAAGCAGACAGTCTCTGTCCTCAAGTAGCTTACATGTTCATGGGAAAACACAACTTCTAAACTGGAGCTGGAGGAATTAAAGATGGAGGAAAACCTAGTGGAGGCGAGTCAGCCTTAGCCTGGAGATGGATGGAGCCATCTTGGGCTTGCTCTGCTTCCTTACATGGGAAGTTCAGGGTCAAACTGGCCAACCTGAAGGTGAAGTTTTAAGGCTGGAAAGGAATCTGGGGGTGGAGCAGGTTTCTACAGTGAAGGGCTTTCAGGTGAGCCAAAGGGCAGTCCGAAAAGGGACGATTATCCACTGGGTGGCAGGAAGAGCCACATTCAGGCCTTGGCCCTGCCCTTCTATGATACTGAGCATCTCATGCCTTTGGCAAAAGCTTTCCATGGGCTGAAATCTGTGTAACAGAGAGAGTCCCTGTGGGAAGGTGTGCCCACCCTGAGGAGGTCCCAGGGCCTTTGGCCTGTTTATTCACTCCATGGTCTATCCTGCCTATATCTGTATCAAGAAACAGAGTCTTTGCCAGCCCTCAGCCTTCCGAACCCCCCTTCCGGTGGGGATGTGCAGTGATGGGGGGCAGGTTGGTGGGAAGGGCTGGAGATGAAGCTAAAAACCACAATTCTTAGCCCATCTCTAGAGTTAATTTGGTGTTTGTGGTGAATTGGGCTTTTAGGCTCTTTTGATTTTCTTATGACCACTGGTTTACATTGCTTAAACTTCCTAAAGAAATGATCCTTGTATTAATGTCAGAGTTGTGGGTTTTTTGTTTTTTTTTTTTAAACTTGTTTCCCCTTTTTCAGTGTCATCATCATCATCTTGTTAAAAAATCAGAGAGTTATTTTGGTTGCATGCTGTGTCTTCGCATTTGTATTCTGCTAATTTAGTATTTATTTTGATCTGCATACCAACAAATTGATAGTATGATTGTACTCCTAGAAATAAGGATTATTGCTAATCAAATAATTAACCCTGCCTTTCTGTTACAAGGTTTGGGCCGGTTATTGTGTGATTGACAGCTATAGCCTCAGATGGTATCCCCTGCCCATCAGAGTAGAGGAATAAGAATAAGAGCTGAAATTTGCAAAGTAGTTTATGTGTGTTCTTTGCTCCTCACCACAGTCTTGTGAGTTAGGTTTTGTTATCTCTATTTTACAGATGAAGAAATGGAGGCAAACAGGGGTTAGTGATTTGCCCAGGGTGACACAGCTAGTAAGTGTCTGTGGCAGGATTTGGACTCGGGGCTTCCTGACTCCAAGTTTGGTGTCAGAGCTCCTCCTACATCATTTACTGACACATTAGCTTTAGAGAAGGAAATGAGCCAAGAAGCTGGACCGGGTCAGCAATGCTCAGGCTGATGAGAAATGTCCAGCGGACTCTTTGTGCTGCTCCAGTGGGAGAGCCTCGTCCGTGCTGTTGCATTGGTGAAGGGAGTGAATTGTAGAAAGGAAATTGGAACATAGAGAGACCTTGCAGCTGCTAGGCTGTCTCCAGACAGGGGCCTGGGGGATTATAGAAGTATCATTTTTATGAGACGTTCCAGCATTGCAGCCTGCACAGTTCACGAGAAGCACAACCATAGAAGCCATACTCGTGATACGAGCAGAAAAGGTAGAATTTAGTAAATATTTCTAGCCAGTGGTATCTTGGAACCACTTTGGGAAGAGCCAAGAGAGCTGGGCCAAGGAGCTTGTGTTCCCTCTTCAGGTTATAGGAGGTGGAGGGTGGGGAGAGAAGCATCCAGGAGGATGCTCGGACAAGTACAAGAACTTTGATCAGAGGATCTGACCGCTAATATTTCTTATGATGAAAATGACCTGTGTAAGCGTGACTGAGCTTCCTAGGCTTCTCTTTCTTCAGTTTGTAAAGTGAGTGGGCTAAAGCAAACGGCACCTGGGGTGCCCTCCAAGCTGTGGCTCTGATTGTCAGCCGCTTTTGCCAGAGGACAGATTTTGGCAGTGAGAACCAGTGGTATCGGTGCAGAGGATGACTGACAGACAATCCAGGTGAGGGAGAAGGAAAAAATTCATCCAATCTAAGTGTTTGGGGTGGGTTTTGGGCAAGATGGACACATTGATCAGTCTGAAGTGCTGGTGGACCCTACAGATAGGTGCCATGTCCGGTAGGTGTCAGTGGTACAGACTTGAAGCTTATTTAATGACATCTTTGTGGAAGTTACATAGATTTGGTAATCATCTAAATTACAGGCCCTGTAAGCGGAGGAGACCCTTTAGGGAGAGAACGGAGGAGGAAATGGGAAGTTCTCCTCCAAAGGAGTGGAGGACCTGCTGAAGGTGGAGGGTGGGGAAGCAGCTGCTTAGGTTGCCAAGAAGGGGAGAGCTTGGGTAGAGCAGGACGTTAGAATTTGGGGGGAAACACCGAGCAGTAGCCTCCAGACGGAGCAGATTGGATTCTTTTATGCTGTTAGAGCCGCCCCGGCAGTGGGAGTGGGGAGTTTGAAGAGACAGTCTGCGGCCGTGAGCTCCCGGGTGGCACGCTTGGTGCCCCCAAGTCTCCTGTAGGAAGCCGTGCCTTTGTTCCTCCGGGATCCCGCTGCAGGCTGATCCCCTGTGTGTCCATTTGTGTCCCTCCCTGGGAACATGTCATCCTTCCAGGAGAAGCTAAACTCCCAGCGGGCTGCTAGCATATCTATTTCCTTACACTGAAAAGTGGAAACTGACCTGTTTAGAGAATAATCATACTAGTTCACATTTATGAAACACTTTCAATTTACCAAATGCCATTTGTTTCAAGATAGCACATTACACTTCTAAGTTTGTGCCTTGCCTGGAACTCAAGGCTCACTAGAAGTGGCAGAACAGGAGACCCAGGCCAAGTGTTCTCTCCACTAGACTCCCTCCAGTCAGTTTCCATTTGTCTGACAGAGTTGATTGCTAAAACTTGCCCCGGGCTCTTAGGAAAGCCTGGCGTTATCTTGACATTAAACTGAGCTATTTTATAACTTTGCAATTCCGTGCTGTGCTTTTTCAGCTCCTAAACTTGTCATTAGTCTGTTACAACTATGAAGTGAGTCTTTCTGAGGGGGAAATGGGTAGGAATGCTGCTTATGTCGAGCCCAGTCTGTGCGCGCTGTTGGGGTACCCTGGCCTCCTTGTTTCAGTGCCCGTGTTGGTCAGGGGTGACTTCCTTTGATGTTCTATGTGATTTGTAGCTACTCTCCTGAAAAAGCCAGAGGTTCTAAAAAAAACTAACACCTTCCAGTAAAGGTGCCATGTGCTCTTTGTTAATAATCTAAATTCTAGTTTCTTAAACTGTGGATTGTGAACCCCATCTGGGGGTGTCATAACTGAATGTGGGGCGGATTAGTATTTGATTTCTAGGTCTATTTTACATATATCTATATAGCTGAGGTCACAAAAGTTTTTCAGGTAAAAAGGGATTGTCATTAGAAAAAAAATTTTTTGATACTTTATGCATTTTTATTTAAATACACACATAATTCATCTCTGTCATTACTCTAGTTTGAGAAATAACCAGAAGAAGAAAATAAAGTTAGATTTCCCTTTCCAACAAATTTACAAATCTACAATTGTTTGAGCACCAATGACATTGTGGAAGCATTCCACTTGGAAAAACGATCATTTTAGCAACATCAGGGGGGAAATCCCACTGGATTCTGTAAACTACAAATCATTGTACATTTGCAGTTCCATGAAAACATTGTGCAGTATACTAAATAGGAGAGTAACAAATCATTAGAAAAAAATTAAGAAGCCCTAGTCTGAATGCTTATATATAGACAGATAACTTCAGTTTTTCTTGAAAGTTTCGTCTCATTTCTTTCCAAATTACCAATGAGGGAAAAACTTTTTCTGATTCTTTATTGCCTTACTCAAGTTTCCAATGTAAAATAAAAATTCTACTGTAGTAGATTTACACATCTCCAAGCAACTTAGTTTGATTTCAGCTCAGTATCTTTCTTCATGTTTTGAGTCAAAAAATCTGATTTTGTTGCTTCCTTCTTTGTCTTAGCTCAGTCCCTGGAGAAAGAGTCCTGGTGTTTCCTGGGAGAGCTTCTTAGCTGCTGCATCTCCCTTTAGCCTTGCCTCGTCCATTGAAATATTATCAATCCCTTTGGCAGTTTCTTAGAGAATATGGTTTCCTGATCACTCATTTATGAGCAGAAGAGGGCTGAGGGGACGATTTCTGCTTAAGAACTGGCCCTAAGTCCCTGTGTGATCTGCCCAGGGTGAGCCCAGCCCGATGCTTGCTGCTGGTCTCTCTGAGCACCTACTTCATCCCGTGGTTCCCTTTGTCTTGTTTTACAGCCGGGTCCCCTTAGCTGTTGTGTTCATAGTAGATCTTGTATTTAATGGAAGTCTTGTCTTTTTCTTTCTTTCACACCAGGAGTCAATAGACCACATTGCATTGGAGAGCGAAAGCTCATTTAAACCCATTTCTTACTCTAGCTTATGATCTCCTGGTTGAATTGAGATTGTTTTCTAATTAACTGCCTCACCTCGATTTGTGGCCTTGAATTTCTGCAAGCAGAAATTCTTTGCTGTGACCTAATTGATCGATTATAAGATTGGAAGTAGCTGATATTTATGCTGTGCTTTAAGGGCTCCACAACACTTTACATATAGCATCTCATCCTCATATACACCAGGTGAGGTTTAGGTACTATTGGAAGTATGCTGATTTTACAGCTAAAGAAACTGATTCTAAAGGTTTAGAGAGGGAGGGGTGAAAAGCCAGGGAGGCCTTGGGGGACCCCGGATGGAATTTGAGGGGTAGAGGAGCGAGGCCTCCTCTTTCTGGGAGAAGGGGGGAAGGAGGAAAGAGAAGGGAGGGAGTCTCCCAGGGAATTTTACCTTGAAAATAGGAGGTGAAGATCTCAGCTGAGGAAGGGAGGCTTGGGGGGTGATGAAAAGGTTTGGAAAAGCCATTGAGAGGAGCAGAGAATGCGGTAGATGAGGGTTGTCTCCAGGGTCACAGCTCCTTATCCACCGGGAAGCTCAGGGAGCTTTGTATGGAAACTATCTCCTGAACACAGTGTGGTTGACTCCCAGCTAGTGCCTTGAGTCTTGGTCTAGGGCTGTGTGCCCTACTGTGTGCCAGACCTGGGCTAAGTCCTGGGGGGCCCTGCTGTTGTGGAGCTCCCCCTGCACTCACCCCAGGTTCTGTGGGAGAGACGCCTAGAGGGAAATCACTGATCTGATGAAGGGAGAGCAGGCGGAGTTTGTTGTAGAGGGTGAGCTCCGGAGGAAGATAGACACAGAAGCAGAATTAGTAAGAGACTCTTCCAGGCTTGAGAGACCATGAACAGACGGGACTGGCAGTGGGCAGCCCAGAGCGACTGAGACAAGAAAGAGGACTGGGAGGAGGTGAGAGGGGAAGCAGATGCCCTCCTGTCCGGCCACCCTCACTTTAGAGGTGAGGAATAGGAACCAGAGAGCGTAAGGAACTTGCCAGGAGCCCGTAGGACCCACATCTTGTCTCCAGAGCCTGGGCTGTCCATGCTGCAGGGGCAGCAATAATAACAAGGTTGCTGTTCCAGTCCTGAAAGGACCTGAGGCGCAGGGGGGACCGGCCTAGCACTGGAGGCTGTCCTGAGCTTGGACCACACCTGGGCACTTCCAAGGGTGTCATTAGATTAACTAACATGAGGCCCCGAGGAGAGGAGGGCAGATGGGGTGTTCTCCCCCTTGGAAGGAGGATGGGGCTCTGAGCTTGCTGGGGGGACCGCCCTGGCAGGCACAGCGTGCACCTCACTTGAAATAAATGTGATAAAAGGTGAAAACAGATGTCCTTTTTTTTTTTTTTTTTTTTTTTGACAGTATATATGCATGAGTAATTTTTTTATAACATTATCCCTTGTATTCATTTTTCCATATTTTCCCCTCTCTCCCTCTACTCCCTCCCCTAGATGACAGGCAATCCCATACATATTACATGTGTTACAGTATAACCCAGATACAATATATGTGTGTAAATCCCATTTTCTTGTCACACGTTAAGTATTAGATTCCGAAGGTATAAGTAACCTGGGTAGATAGACAGTAGTGCTAACAGTTTACACTCAATTCCCAGTGTTCCTTCTCTAGGTGTAGTTATTTCCGTCCATCATTGATCAACTGGAACTGAATTGGATCTTCTTTATGTTGAAGATTTCCACTTCCATCAGAATACATCTTCATACAGTATCGTTGTTGAAGTGTATAGTGATCTTCTGGTTCTGCTCATTTCACTCAGCATCAGGAAAACAGATGTCTTTACAAAGAATGGTGGTTATTTGGTGTAATGTGTCCTGGATTTAATCTGCTGGTGGTGATTCACAGAGCCCGCGCTCTGTCCCGGTTCTGTTGCCTCCCGGACCTTTTCTCATCCATCAGGGACTGGCTCCTCAGAGTTCCTGTGAGCAGATCGCCTGCTCTGGGCCGGGGGCTGTTGGCTTTTTCCTTACTGCATTAAAGATTTGGCTTTGTGCTCATTTGAAGTTCAATAACTGATAAGTGAAGTGGTGCCTTATCTGGCCGGGCTTTAACCAGGAGGTGAAATCTAGTAACTTATACGTACGCCTTCAAATGGATAAAATTTTAGCCCTTTTCTAGAAAAATAGACTATTACACTTCATTTCCTTCTTGCACAGTCTGTGCTGGATCCTTTTGCCGAGATTCAGCCCAAAGGCTCGGGCCCAGACTTGGGCCTTTTCCTCTCCCTTTCTTCCAAGAGGGGGTTCAGGTGTTGACTCTCTGAAGGTGACACTCAGCTTTGGGGTAGCAGCCCTGCTGCCTCTCCTGGGCATTGGGGACTGGCTTTCCCATAAGTGTGTCCAACACCCCACAGATCCTTGGCTCTCCCTACCGAAGTTGTCAGTTTGGCTTTCCTTCTCCAGTCTCTCCAGCATCTTCTCCCTTCTCCCTAGAGGTTCACAGAGCCTTCCCTCTACTCCGGGGCCTTCTCACCTCCCAGCCGACCTCTTGCAGAAGCCTCGTAATTGGTGTCTAGTGCGTCTCCGTAGCTGCTGGATTGCTTAGACCAGCCTCATATTCCAGGGTTTACTGCTTATTCCCACAGGGTCGCACAGGCATCTCTGTGTTGGGCTTTGACCGCCTTTCTACTGCCTGGGCCAGCGTCCCACCTTTCTCCTCATCTGTTTCTTAGAGTCCTTAGAGCAGTTTCCTGATTAGGGACTGATGTTACTTTGGTCTGCTGCTCCAGGCTGCTGTGGCCTGGGAACCCCGATGACCCTGCTTGTTGAGAGCTGGAGGTTCTCTGACATGGGCCTTCAGGTTAGGGGATCTCTGTTTCCAGAGCTGACGCACCTCGTTGTGCTTTACTTCAGGGACCAAAACCAAATTCTAGAGGGTTAATGTGCTTGCGAAAAGACTTAGTGATGGATAACCGGGGTTCTGATTAAAATGGTGCTGTTTATAACATACAAGTTTTGATCAGTACTAGTATTGATCTGGTTCACAAGTTTTTCCATTTGATTTTTAAACGCATAATTAAGATAACATTTCTAGTGTCTTTTAATGTCAGTATCTGTTACTTGATGGCTAATTTGGTACATTTAAGGAAATGACTGATGAAGCCCTTAATTTTTTTTCTTTTTTTTCATAATGATCTTCTCTCTTTCTGTTCTACAGGGAGTGACTATTCCCAGCCAGAGGCGCTATGTGTATTACTATAGCCACCTGTTAAAGCACCATTTGGATTACAGACCAGTGGCCCTGCTCTTTCACAAGATGATGTTTGAAACAATTCCAATGTTCAGTGGTGGAACTTGCAGTAAGAACTTTTATCTTCTCATTTGTTGCAACTTTTTTGTTTTACAGAACTAGAAAACCACATACAAATCTGGAAGGGACATTTATGTAGAATGGGCACATTATTCTGGGCTGCCAGAGAGGGATTTGCCATCACAAGCAGTTACGGATGTTTCTTGGATGACTTTAGGAAAGTAGGAAAAGGGTGATGGTGATTACGAATAGGTTTTGTTCGTTTGTATCTTTCTCAGTTACTTAGTATAGGCAGGGTTTGGAATAGACATAGTGGAGGTGGATGACCAGAATGTCTCAATGTAAACCACAACTTCCCTGGGCCTCATTTGGTGCCGTACAGGGAAGTTCTGAGGAAAGAGCTTTGTCATCTTTAAAGCGTCTCGTCTAAATGCAAGTTACTAATTTACCAGATTAAAATCATGGCAGCTGCCTTAGACGGAGAGGTGGGGTGCCTTGTTAGAGATCGAGGCCGGGCCCAGCTTATCAATTGTCTGGGCAGCAAGGCCTTCACCAGAGAGAATCATGGGAGTCTGATTTCAGTGCTTGCCTTCGTTAAAGCACTCACTCTGGCTGGTTCTGTCAAAATTAGGAAAGATAACCTGGCCAAAGACAGGGTCCTCTGTGGGGTCTGACTGGGTGGAGCTAGCGGGCCGAATCCTGGCAGAGTGGGGAGGGCCCCTGAAAGCTGGGAGAGGAGCTTGTCTCACTCTGCTGCTGCTTCATGTCTCTATTACTCTTCTTGGGCAAAACACATATACAAATCATTAAAAATGGACTCCAAACAATATTACATCACCAAAAACCATTTTTTCACCTTGCAAACTTAATTTTTCTTTTGACATTTTTGATCTAAGTCTTCCTTACTAGGATGGCAGCCTTATTGTGGTCCACTTTACTTTGTGTCTTTTTACGTTCCTAAAGAGGGTGGTGTAATGAAAAGATAATTGGTTTTGGGGTTTAATTCCTGGGTTCAAAACTGCTGGTCATTTCCCTTCTGGAGCTTCTGTTTCCTCCTCTAAAATGAGCGGCTTGAACTCGAGAAGCTCTGCAGACTTTTGTGTTAGTCCTTCATGCCCCCTGAGACCCACAGCTCCTTCTTAGAAGCATCCTTTTCTTAAAGTACTCTGGAATCAAGGAAAAACTGAATTTTAAAGTATGTGATCAGAGAGTCCTGTTCTGATCCAAAGTTTCCAAAAATATTTCATTCCATTAGCACTGAACAGCAGCTCAGGGGAAGGCTGCTGGGCTGGGCAGGGATGGATGTTCTTGCCTCAGGCAGTTTAGGACTTAAGGCAAGTCTTCAGAGTGTGAAAAGTGAGTTAATGTAACATTTAAGTCACAAATAAAAAAACTCTGGAAGATGTGCCACAGAGCATTATGTGGAGAATTGTCCAGGGAAGCGGGATGAGTTGGGAATGTTGAAAGGATCATTGCCTGGGCCTTGGAAGGATGATCAGGAAAGAAGAGCACTCTGGGGGCAAAGGGAGTCATGGGAACATGCAGGCAGAAGCGGGGAGCAGCTTTGCATGGGGTGCCAGTGGGAGGCAAGAGAAGCGAATGCAGATTGTAGAGCTGGAATATTAGCAAAAGGAGCTTGGATTTTATTCTAAGCAGAAACGATCCACCCAACAACGTGGAGCGGGGGAAGAATCTAAGCAGAGATGTAGTTGGGGAGAATTGACCTGCTCGTGTCATACAGCAGTGATTTCTACTCCACAGCTCACAGCACTCCTGAGGGCAGTCTGAACCGAATGGCATTGTCGTTGGGAATTAATAAAGTGGATAAAAACGGAAAGCAGAGATAGCATGACTTTCTGAGTGAAAATGTGGCCTGCAGGGGCTCTTAATCTGTCTGGATTAGCAACCTCCATTTCTCTTTGAATTTGACCCCCCTGTTGTACAGGATGATTTTGTGTGGGAGAGGGAAGGAGCCCACAAGGTGGGTTTTTATAATTAGCATGAGATTATGTGGCTATAGGGTGAGCTTTGATTACAGAAAGGATGGACTAAATATAAAAGAAGCACTAAGAAAGAGGGGTGATGATGGGTGGAGTGAGAGAGGTGCTTATCCCAGTATCCCAGGCAACTATGGGCTTGGGAGTGGGGGAGGGAGAAGGAAGGAGCACTTCCTTTTTTGTTTCTCATTCTGGCCCCTGGAGGGGACACTGCTGAAGCCTGAGTAGTCCACTGAGGGGGAGTCTTTAACAGCCAAGAGCTTGTTACTTGGTGAACACTTTCACCAATGCTTGTGCCCATTAATTGTTTCCAGTTTATCTAGTTTGTACGGGGTTGTTTGCACAGTGTCTCCTCTGTCAAACTGGGCTGTGCCTTGAGAACAGGGACTAACTCTTCCCTTTCTTTGTAGCCACAGTGCTGGGCACTCGGTAGGTGTTTAATAAATGCTTGTTGACGGACTGATTGGCTTTTTAGTAATAGCTCACATTTATAGGACATTTTTATTTTTCAATTTGCCAGGTGCTTTCTTCAGGATAACTTCATCAACCAACTGATCAGTAAGCATTTATTGAGCACCTACTATGTGCCACGTGCTATGCAAGGAATACAGACACAAAAATTAAACCTTGAAAAACTTAGTCGATGAGGTTTTTATATACATACATACAAGTATCTGCAAACTACATATATGCAAAATCCAAGGTACTTATGGGAATCCTTAGCCAATGGGATGGGGTTCAGGTAGAACCTTCTGCAGAAGGTGTCCCTTGAGCTGAATCTAAGAGGCAGAGGTTGAACAGGAAGTACAAGAGGTGGAGTGTGTGTGTGTGGGGGGAGAGCAGGAAGGTCAGTCTTGCCGAATGTATAGGAAGGGAAGTATGTGGAGGCCTGACAGTGGGGGAGGGTTTTCTTTAAGTGCTAAACAGAAGAATTACATGTGATCTGAATGATGTTCCTGGACCGCTGTGGGTTATCAAATAAAAAAGTGACGCAGTAAGAAAATCACTTCAGTTGCTGCATCCATTAACAGGATTTCAAGTGCCTCCTATGTACCGGGTACTGTGCTAAGTGCTGGGGATACCAAGAAGGGTGAAAGCCTGCCCTCCAGGAGCTAACAGTCGGGTGGAGTAGATAAGAAATGGGGAGACCCAGGAAGGCATTGTGGTGGGTAGATGTGAGAAAGGAGGAGGGATGTGGCAGTGGGACTGGAGAGAAGGGACCGCCGGCAAGAGAAGCTGTGGACCGAGGAATGCTGGGATTGGGCGATGGATCGGGTTTGTGCCATGGCTGATTTGGGAGCCTGGATGACTGAAAGGATGCTGCAGGCGTTGGGAACAACAGGCAACTTCAGAAGAGGGTTTGGTCAGTCAGCTCTTTGGGATGTTCACTTTGAAAGGTCTAGCAGCTGGAGAGAGAGATTGGTGCATAGAGAAGAGTCCTGATGGCCAAGGAGGGTGGTGACCCAGTGATCACGTGTGAGAGAGAATGGAAGCCTGGCCCGGATTGAGCCCCAGGGGTCCCTGAGGAGCACAGGAAGGATGGGGATGAACCTGTCAGGGAGCCTAGAAGCATGGGCATGGGCAGGAGTGGGGGAGAGCCGCAGAGCTTGGCAGCGAGAACATGGTTGGCACTTTGGGGGGTAGTTTCCTTTTGAATCAGAAGGTTGAAGGTCAGGTGGCAGAGAAGAGGAAAGACCGTTGCAGAGTGTGGACGGCTTTCCCAAGGAGTTTGGCTGCAAGAAAGAAGAGGGAAGGGAGGGATCCAGGAGTCTTCTTTGAGGATGGAAAGTAGACTTCCATTTGTGTTGAAAAGTCCCATGAAGTTTGACAGACAGCAGACTGCGCTGAAGGTCACTTCAGTGATTTGCTGGAGGTGTCTGGCTGGTCCGGGCTCTTTCCCTGCTCCCGCAGGGGCTCTGGGGAGTCGAGGCTTCTTAGTAAATACTTGGTTGGTCCCACATGCCACCAATCTCCTTGGAGAGCCAGGAAAACTGACTCACTCCTCATTGATTTTCCTGCTGTCTCCATGATGCCCAATGAACTTGTCTGAAGGCCTGAGACCCTTGTCTCCTTCCCTGGACCAAGACTTCTATTCGAATTAGAGGAGACTCGCCCTCTTTCACCCCAGAGCAATCTTGGTTTGGGTTTAAGAATCCTGTCTCCAGCCCTGCCAGGAGAGCAGCTTTTTTCTTTGGAACATGTTGATGCAAGGAAGAATATTGCGAGTGGGAGACACTGAGCAAGTAGGTTCCTGATAGATGCCTTTCTTTTAATAGAGGTACTATTGATAATTTTTCAGTCCTAGACAACTTGTTTCATTTTTACAACAGCTTGGAAGTTGGTGGTGTTTCTGCCTTAAAAATTTTAATTTCTGTGCTTAAAAGCACAGTCCTGTTGTATGTGGATGGTTTATGTTTCATTGATTGTTTTAACATAGTAAGATTTGTGCTTCCGTGATATTTTATGATTTTTTTTTTTTTAGGGATTTTTAGCTTCTGGGTTTTATTATTTTTCTGTTTGTTTTTTTTTTTTGTTTTGGGTTTTTTTTTTTTTTTGCGAGGCAATCAGGGTCACAGAGCTGGTAAGTATCACCTATCTGAGGTTGGACTTGAACTCGGATCCTCTCTGTCCACTGCGCCACCTTGCACCCCCTAACGTAGCTTTTAAAAATCTGTTTTGGTGAACTTTATATTCTTGGGCTCAACAGTGTCACAACATTGAAGCATTTTAATGAGACAGTCACTCCAGGCTTTTTGCTTACTTCTGTGGTGATTACAATGAACAGAGCAAGAAGTCTCAGCATGCCAATGGCTGCGTCTTGCTGGTGTCTGTACCAGGCTGTTGTCGGGGCTCCTGCTGCTCTGCTCCTTGCCTCCCGCCCGAGGCCTGACTCCCTTCTGTGGTAGGCACAGAGCTCGGGAAGGGCCACCTGCTGGGTGCCACTGCAGCCTTCCACATGAGGGGTTCTCTGCAGAAGGGCAGCACCCATTGGCGGACATGCTACCTGAGCCCCAGGCTGCCCAAGGGAACTTTATTGGATGACGTTTATCAGAGGTGAGATCCATGAAGCCGAGAGCGCCTGGGATGCTTCACAATAGGAGACTGGCACATTCTCGGTGGTCGCCTGGCACTTTGGCCTGCATGTGGCCTGTGTGCGTTTAAGTAGCTACATGTTGTCTCCTTGAGAGCAGGGACCAGGTTTTCCTTTGTATATCCCCACGGCCAGGCACAGAGTAGGTGTGTAATCACTCTTTATCATGGACTGGCTGGGAGCCTAAATGGAAAAGGGGGAGGGTCATCAGGGAAGGTGAGAGCTCTGCTGTGGGTGTGGGGCTGAGATGCCCTCGTGATCCCGGTGGGTGTCCTGTGTCTCCCCCAAACCCTGCTCTTTGTTCTTGCCCACTCTCTCCCTTATCCTGGCAGCTCCTTGGACATTGTCCTTTCAAGTCCCTGTATCCCTCATTAAGCTTGCCCTGCCAAGCCTCAGCACAACTGGTTGCTGCTTGTGCTGATTGCATATCCTGCACATGAATGTTTGTAATCCACCTGGACCCTCCTGGGCTCCCCAATTGGACAGTGGCTCTCTTTTCACCCATCTCACATGAAGAGGTGGCCTTTTTTCTTGCCAAAGCAAACTCTCTGCCAGCACACGTGTTGCTTTTTGGCTTTTTTCTTAAATTTATTTAGCGCCTTATTTTCTCCAGTTACACATAAAAACAATTTTTAACATTTGTTTTTAAAACTTTGAGTTCCAGATTCTTTCCCTTTCCTCCTCCCCATCCCCCTCATTGAGAATGCACGTACATATTGCCACTTAATCATTCATTCCTCAGTTGGTAGGTGCCCACTTTCTTTCCATTCTTCATTATTCCAAAGTGAATCAGTTTTATTAAAGCCTTAAGTTCTTTTGAAAACTGTTTAGGGAAAAACAAAATTAATTAGAACAGGGCCAAACCAATGGGAACAAACCACTTTACCAGTCTGGATTCAGCAAAGAACAAAACAATTTCTGTCTCTGCCTCCTTTGCTAATTTCTTAGGTGGTGAGCTTCCCTCTCAGAAATAATGTAGTTTGAAATTGCTCCATCTTGAGAGTACCTATATATACTTGTCACTTTTTCCAAATTTAATTTTTAGAGAAACTTGCTGTTTATCTAATAACGGGCATCTTCTCGTGGTTGACAAGTACAAATTTAAATTCTAGAATAGGAAGGAAAGAAAATCACTTTAACAAGGTGAACATACTAAAAGAAGAAATTATTTTAAAGTTTTGATGCAGTTTATATTTTCTTTTTAATTATTTTTATAGATTCATCTGTTGCTCTGTGCATATAAACATAAGCGATGCCTTAAAAATAAACCTACAAAGCTCTTGAATGAAGGAATTAAAATAATGTAAAGCCATGGTGTGCTGAAAGGCTCAGTTTTGCCAGAATGATCTTAAGATAAGAGAAAATGAGTTGCCACCATGGCAGATGTTAGCAAAACATTCCTTGCAATTTGCAATTCTTTGGCTTATTGTTAATTTTTTTTCCCCTCCCTTTTATTCTCTGCTGGATGTCTCCTCCCTTCCTGTTTTCCCTGATTTGGGTTCTGGTTTTACATACCTTGGAAGAATAAAGTATAGTCTTAGAGCCTATAATGTGGCTAATATTTTGGAATATGCTGGTTTGCCCAGGCTCTGGAATTCAAATATGGCCTCAGATGCTTACCTAGCCATGTGATCTTGGGCAAGTTATTTAATCCTCGTTGTTTCCAAAAGAAAAAGCTTATATGTTTCTACTGTTAGAACATTCCAGGTTTCATATCTTCATTCTATAGCAATTTGTAATTGTGCCCATTGCAATTTTCTTTCAGCCACTCAGAACATTTATTTGCAGTCTTTTGCTATGGTTCTAAACTAAGCAATCTTAATTCTTAGGGTTCCTTTCATCTTGAAAAATTCTTTATGTTGTGGACATGAATATGTATCAAGAAGATCGATGCCCAACGAGATCAAATGATATAACCAAGACTTTGGGATCCAGGGGCACCACCCTACTTTTGTTTTGTAAAATCAAATTTTCTAGAGTATTGAAAACATTGTAGAGATTTTTAGAAACATTAAATGTATAGATTGTTTTTAGTGGAGTGAACTTTAATTAAACCAAAACCTTGAAATATACTATATACCGACAAGGGAAGAACAAATTTAAAAGGTACGGCTTGAGCAGCGTGTTGGAAAGGCTCCTTTCCTGAGCAGTTTCATCTGGGCCCAATGACGTTAGGACGTTGGGATGGCTGGGAATGGGTTCAGAAGCTCTGTAATGACTCTGGCTGTTTCCCCCACACAGATCCTCAGTTCGTGGTCTGCCAGCTGAAGGTGAAGATCTACACGTCCCCTTCAGGGCCCACAAGGCGGGAAGACAAGTACATGTACTTTGAATTTCCCCAGCCTTTGCCGGTGTGCGGTGACATTAAGGTGGAATTCTTCCACAAGCAGAACAAGATGCTCAAGAAGGTTTGTGTTTTGCTTCTATCGGGCAGTCGTCCCAAGGCCAGGCAGGAGCAGGGACCCGGCCTGGTCCTGCCTCAGTGGCAGCGAGGTACAAGGAAGGAACCAGGAGGAAGACACAGCTTCAGTTCTTCCATTGCTGGATCACAACTCTAAATGAAATTGGGCTAGGAGATGCTGAGTAATTACTTACCTGCTTCTGATGCTCTCCTCTTTTTGGAGGAAAAGGCTTTAGGGATTAAGGCATTTGACTTGATCTCTTGCTCCCTAGTGAATACTTGAGATCTGTTAGCTGGTACAGGAAGGGATGTCAGTGGGGAAGAGGCAGGAAGGGGGAGGTTAAGCAAATGACATGTTCTGATTTAGGAAGGGACATGTTCCTGACCTTTGCCACACTGTCCAGCCATCACTAAGAGCATTGCACAGACCCATTTCAAATAGCCTCCCATTTAGAATCTTGATGTATTATATAAGAGCTTTAAAACATAGACCCTGATTAAGAATGGGGACTGTTAGTAATTTTCTAAGATTTTTTTTTTTTTTAAATTTCTCATTAGACTCAGTAGCTTATGAAAAGGCATCTTCATAAATGGTAGCATTGAAGTTAGGTACATCTCATGATGGAAAGGGCTTAGTTTATTTTAATCCTTGGAAGAGCAAAAAGGGGAAATTTCAAAATCATAGGAATGGATGGAGAACTTAATTCCAACAACTAGAAAACTTCGATGAATACAGGGAGTATTTTGGGAGGTTGGTGTCCATGGGGCATGTCACTGAACCTTGAGAAAAAGCCATCAGTCCAATTGGCCAGGGACCATCCATAAAATAATCCACATTTCTCTCAGCTACGTCTTACTTTTCACTAGGAAATGTTTCTTCTTGAGACTGCGGGAAGATTTTGTAGGAAATAGAAAATATAAGCCTCCGAATACAATCCTTCCTTTGCAACAGCAACAACAAAATTCAGTTCTGCACATATATATTGTACCTAGGATATACTATAAAATATTTAATATGTATGGGAATGCCTGCAGTCTAGGTGGAGGGAAGGAGGGGAAAAACTCGGAACAGAAGGGAGTACAAGGGATAATGTTGTTTAAAAAAAAATTACTTATGCAGATGTACTGTCAAAGAAAATGTTATAATTATAAAAATTAATAAAGAAAATATAAGCCAAGGGTTGCAGAGGACCATGGACTAGGGCTTGATCTGACAGTAGAGGATGTGGGACGATGCCTCCAGGTCACCACAAGAGTGGGAAGGATAACATGCTATCAGCACTTCCTAAATACTGACCAGTGGAGATGGGATTAAATACTTACAACCCACCTCTTCTCAAACACTGTTGTTCTTTGCAGCTTGAAATGGGCATGGGGTTTTCTTTTTGATGCTGCTGGTATTTGGCTGTGAGATGGGCTGAGGGGGAGAACACTATAGAGATTTGCCTTGCCTTTGAGCATTATAGAGACAGACATCTTGGAAATCTATACGAATTATCGGCTTGTGCTCTTAGCAAAGGCTGATAAAGGCAGGCTGTGGTCACTGACTTAATGACACGGGTAGAGCAGTTTGGTTGCCCTCTGAAAACCAACTCTGTTGTCGGACCAGGAAGGTCTGTGAAGGGCTGTCAAGGCCGACATAAGCACTTAAAAAGTGAGGTAAGAGAGGTTCAATAAATAGAAGAAAGTCAACGGGTGGGAAGAGTAGGAGTCAGGTAAGAGAGAGACTGCCCTTCCGACCAGGAGTGCCTTGAGGGGCCGCCCAGAGAACTTCCTGTCAAAGGCAGTCTTGGAAGCCCCTCTCACAGCAGCTGCTTGGGGTCAGTGCCTTTGGGCATCAGCTTAAAAGGGAGAAAGTCGGCTTATGTTTTAAACCCAGTCAGTTATCATCATCCTAATTCTTGACCTGAAAATGACCACCTATGTCGTGTTTTTAACCTGTTGTAAATATTACGTGGGGAATTATCTGTGCTCTGATGACAGAGTCGTATGCGTGTGGGGGAGATGTTTGCTTTTTACTTCAGTGGATGGTAAACAAGCTTATCGGTTGTTTTTGTATTTTAGGACAAAATGTTTCACTTTTGGGTAAATACATTCTTCATACCAGGACCAGAGGAAAACTCAGACAAAGTAGAAAATGGAAGTCTTTGTGGTGATCAAGAGATTGATAGTATTGGCAGCGCCGAGCGATCAGATAATGACAAAGAATATCTCATACTCACGTTATCCAAAAACGATCTTGACAAAGCGAATAAAGACAAGGCCAACAGATACTTTTCTCCAAACTTTAAGGTCAGTAACTTATTCCTTCTGGGGGTTTTCAGGTTTAAAATTAGACATAAAAATAAGGATTGGCTTCCGTTTCTTTTAGATTGAGGTGTGTGAGATTATTTAAAAAGGATGTGTCTCAAGTTCTTGAGAAATTTCTAAACAAGCAGCAGAAACATGGTGATTCTCAGAGAGTTCTAATTGAGTTCTCTAAGCTTTAAAGCCCCTGCCTACTCTGTAGTTGAGATCAGAAGCCGGGGCATGGGTGGTGCAGAGGAGAGAGCTGTCTTTTAATTAAAAACTTGAATTGGGCTTCTGATTCTTCCATGGATGCCCCTGGACTTAAACCTTCATTCTCCAGACCTCCCTTCCCCCATCTATAAAACAGATCAGATAAGATGATCTCTGGCCTCTCTTAGCTTAAATCTGTGAATCAGAGAATCAGTGATCGAGATGGTATTGGCTGAATCACATTGAATAAGTAACAGCATGCAAAGGAAAGTATGCTTGAGGGGGAAAGTGGCTTGTTTGGAAATGCCATTTTTATTTGGGAAAGGTGTTTGTGACTGTTGGGGATGGGGAAAAGAAGGAAAAGGGGAGGCGGGACAAAGTGGGAGTGATCTCAGAAGGGAGGAGCTTTCCATGAGCTTGCTTCCATAGCCACAGTAGAGAAGGATCCCACCTGGGCCTGGGAGGGACCTCGGTGAGGCTAGAGGAAGAGGGGGAGCACCTCACTCTCTGCCATTCAGCCAGAATTTGAACCTCAAATCGGAATAATTCTTTTTCATTCCCTTGAGTTAGCATTTGTTTTCATCTTGACTCTGGGCCTGAATTTTGTTTGTAAAGGCAAGAAAATGCCTTTGCTGTGCGCCCATTGGCCAAGATCTGGATCTGAGCATGGGTCCTTCATTCCAGCTTTTTAAGCAGAGAATTTCAGTGCGTTTTCTTTTGGGGCTGCCCGGGATCCTCACATTAGAACTGGAAAGGGACCTGCCCCGGGGCACAGGTGAAGGAAGTGGGCAGTGCCTAAGAGAGTCAAGGACTGTTCAAGTCCTGTCTGTCAGATGGGTCCCTGGGTGAGGTCTCTCTGTGCCCCTCGTTGCCCCTGTCCTGAGACCCTTACAGACAGGGAAGTTGAAGTACGGAGAGGTTAAATGGCTTTTCTTGCGTGGCACGGCTCATTAGGATCCAAGGCCTGCTTGCTTCCCTTGGTGTCTCACTAGAACTCTCTGTAACGAAGCTCCCTTCGTTTAAAGAGGGGAACTCTTTATTCATGGGCACTTGAACGCTGTTCTCCTTCAAGTCCAGCATTTAAAATAAACTCAGTCGTCATTGCTTTTCTGCTTTCAAAGAATGTAATTCTGCCGGGTTTGTTTATTGTAAAAGTTTATCATTTTAAGTGTGTTCTGGGTTAATTGGACGAGTGTGGCCGTCTAGGCCCCACGTATGTCTGTGGGGATGGGAAAGGGCTTTCGAGTTCCCACGCAGACGGAACTGCCCCAGCTCGGGCTTTGGGAGCAGCTCTTGGCCCCCGGGGCCGTCAGACGCCAGTGTAGACCTCGGTGGGGGGAGTGAGGCCAGTGGGGCCCCCGGGAGGCCGCCCTCACCTTACACTGAGTGTTCACTTTTGTCCCTCTATCCTCCAGGTGAAGCTTTTCTTCACAAAAACTGTAGAGGAGCCGGCAAACCCAGAGGCCAGCAGTTCCACTTCGGTCACCCCGGATGTTAGTGACAATGAACCTGATCATTATAGATACTCGGACACCACTGACTCTGATCCAGAGAACGAGCCTTTTGATGAAGATCAACACACACAGATCACAAAAGTCTGAATATTTTTTTTATCAAGAGGGAAAAATAGAGACAAACTTGAAGAACCTGAAAAAGGACCTTTTTTTTAAATGGCAATAGGACATTGTATCAGCTGACCAGTGATAGGAACAGTGACCTTTCCCTGACCAGTTCCGTCGGGGCCTCTCCACCGGTGACAGGCTTGCCATGCTCGTCCCGTCCCGTGGGAAGGAGGCCGCCTGCCTCATTATCATCTGTATATACCTTTTGTGTTCAAAGGACGCTTAAAAGTTTCAATTAGGAAAAATAAAGATGGCACTTTCCCTTTTTCCAGTTTTATACAAGTGGAGGCAGACCTGGTGTGTGATGCATAGGGATGTCCCTTTGTGTTCTGTCCCCTCCCGATGTGGCTTCAGAGCTCCCCGAGCTGTCCCGGTTCACAGCCTGCCCCTTTGCACTCCCGTGGCGACAGATAGGGCTGCAGTTGGTGGCGAGGAGTTTCCCCAAGGGTTCGACTCCGTTGTAGTTGCATGGATTGGGGTGAGGGGGGTGGAGAGAATGCTCAGAAAGGAATCTCTTTGATGCTGGACTCTGGACCAGGTACCATCTCCAGCTGTTCTACAGGCACCTTTCCTTAGCATGCTACAGTAATTAATCCTGGACATTGGAGAAATTGGCCGCTCTCACTGCTTGTTGTTTGTGCATTTTATTTTTTTAAGCATATTGGTGCTAGAAAAGGCAGCTAGAAGGAGTGATTCTGTATTAGGGGTACAGGAATGAACCTTCCGCAACATCCTAGAGCCCCACAGGTGAGGGGGCTAAGCCGAAGGGGGGTCCTAGCTAAGAAGAAACACAGCAACAATGACTTCACCATACAAATGTGGAGGCTGGAGACAAACACCACGATTCAAACCTTGACAGTGCTCTCTGAAATGTGCTTTCTCGCTTGTCCTGACCGCTCCCTCTCCCGTGTAATCGAGGCCAGTGCTAAAGGTCAGAGGTTGTCAGTCCACACATCAGTCCCCCCCGCCCACACTCACTTCTCAGCCCCCTACCTCCCACCCCTCCCCCCGGCTCGCCCGCCTGCTGTGGCTGCTTCACGTGCCGCCCGCAAGCTTTGCGTCCTCCTTGAGTGGGAACGCGGCCGTAACGCCGCGCCCGAAGTTTCCTTCGGAGGCTCCCCGGGAAGTGAGACCAGAGACTCACGATGCATTGATGCAGTCACCTAGCTGTCAGCTGTTCCGCCCTCGGACCGCACACATTCTATCACCATGAGTTTTGCAGTTTTGCACACTTTTTTTAATGTCATTAACTGTTAGGGAATTTTACTTGAAGAATACTTAGCACCTAGAATATTTATATATTAAAGAAAGACCATGACACACGGTAAACGGGAAACAAGGAACTTCTCGGCACTGCCCAAGAGAATGTGTCTCCTCTCCTCCTGATGGTACAGTGCTCGTTGGCTGTTCGGAAAAGCGATTTCTGGTGAACCCGGCAGGGTTGTAGCAGGGGTTCGGGGGGCCGGAGTCGGAAGGAGGGCTCGCGCTTCCCTTTGGAACGTTGCCAGAGAACGAGCGGGCCCAGACTCCGGGAGATCAGCAGGGTACAACGGGTAGAGTGTAGCAGATGGGAGGATGCTGTTTCAAATTCCCCTCCCCCCCCCCCCCCAATTTGGTGTACTTCAAACTAGACTTTTATCTTCAGGAAATTCGAATAGCATTCCCTTCTGGTGTAAAATCCCATTTCAATGAACTCATTGGTGCTGACGTTGTTCATTAGCTGTGGTCTGACCTCATTAATGTATTGAATTGAGAATGCATTCGGCCTAGTCCAGCAGCGTTTTGTAAAGTTTGGATGGTGATTAGATCTGGCGGGATGTCATCGCAAGAATCTTGGGAAATAATGCAACACTGTCGAGATCTGTTGGTCAGTTTCATTTGACAGATTGACGATTCATTCCCCCCTCCCCCCCCAGCTCGTATGATTTACACGTTTATATTTAATTATCCTCATGTACCAAAAAATCAATAGTGCTTTGGCGCTCACCAAGCCATGCTGGCAAAACTGTCCAGCAGGAGATAGACACCCCACCACTCACCCCCCAACCAAGTATTGCTGACTAAATTCAACGTTCACGCTTTAAGATACTTTTAGTTACGGACACTGTTCGCTCCAGTTTTGGGCTCAAGACGTTACGTTTCATTTGTGTCCTTCCGCCGGGTCCCGCTGAGGCCTGGGCCGGAAGCAGTGACATTCTAATGGGCTTTTGCACTCTACTTCCTTTTCCTTTGGAATGTGAAGGTCTGAATGAGGGTTTCAATTCTGAATGTTTCCGCATTTTTGAGAAGCCTTGCTTACATTTTATGGTGTAGTCATTGGAAATGGAAAAATGGCATTATATATATATATATTATATATATAAATATATATTATAATACTCTCCTATACTTTATTTCAGTTACCATCCCCATAGAACTTGACAAGAATTACTGCGACTGAAAGGTTTTTTGAGTCCTTATGAAAACTTTATTTATGACAGTATTCACAAGTAGCCTGAGATGCATTCTGTAGCTCATCTCTTTGAGTTTCTGGACTGTATGCTTCAACTTTCTGGATGTGCAGCAGCTTACATGTCTGAAATTACTTGAAGGCATCCATCCCTTTGCACAGAGCTCCCCGCTGGGCCCTGGGCCATCCCCAGTCACCTGGAGCCCCCCCGCCCCCCACCCCCGGACTCTTTTTTGCCACCATTACTGACGGGCAGTTGGACAGAGAGCGTAAAGACGATTTGCTGTGCGCGGGCTGTAAACCTCAGCGGAGTTTACAGGCAGCCTCAGATGTTTCAGCTTTAAACAATTACATTAGGGTGCAAGGTCCGTGTTTTAGTTCTAGAAAACGTGTGCAATATGTTAACGATGGCTGTGGTTGCCACCAAGTGCCTCGTTCACCTTTAAATACTGTTAGAGCGCGTCCTGCATGCAGGTGGAAGGGGCGGAGCTGGGCCCTGACGCGGGCCTTCCCAGGGGCCTCTCCTCTGCCCGCTCACATTTTCAGTCTGTTTCCCTATAGAGTATATATGCTAAAAGTCCAGTCTGTTCAACAGCCTTACTCGGATTCAGCCTCTTGAGATACTCTAGTGCTGTGCCTCAGTGGCTCCGTGTGTGATGCAATGCACTGAGGATACACAACCACCATTCGATGTGTACAGGATAATTAATGCCTCATACAAATCAGTTGTCCATTTGTTATTGTGTTTGTTAACCCTTTATCTCTTAGTGTTATAAACTCCACTTAAAACTGATTAAAGTCTCATTCTTGTCACTGGCTGCCTCTTTTCTTCGGGGAGCGTTGGGAACTCCGGGCGGCGCGGGCGTGAATGGCGGGTCACCGGACGAGCGCTGCGTGTTTGCGGAGGCGCGGCGGGCATCCGGCGGGGACGGAGCCGCTGACCAGGAGGCCAGAGCTCGGGGCCCCCCGGCCCAGATGGATCTCTTTGGCTTTAAAATTGATTTAAGAGCCACAAAGAAAAAGCCCGGCCCAGGCCTTCCAGTATAAGTGGTCTGGATTTCCCTGGGGGCCAGCAGAAGGCTTACCCGCCCCCCAAGTGGTCTCCAAGGGTCCTGCACAGGCAGTCGGCCCTGGCCAGACCAAGAACCTTCCCGTGCCCGAGATCTCTGGTGGGCCTTGAGACGGAGAGGAGGGAGCCAGCAGGCTTGCTGGGGGTTTGGATCGGACCTGACGGATTCTGGTACTGGCCCAGAATGGATGCTTTAGGCTTCAGTACCAGGGCCCCGTTGTGGGTCATGGATCCCTGGGCAGATCAACTCTGGCCCTCAGCCTCTGCCCCTTCTGTCAAGCAGGGAGTAGCCCAGATGGATAGTGGGGGGCCTCTGGGTGTGGGGATGGCAGGGGAGGGACAAACGCCCCCAGTGATGGGGGGGTGCAAATACTTTCTCTGGGTAGACACAACAACCCTGACCCAGACCCTGTTTGGGGGATCCTAGGAGAGGCCCTTCAGCTCTGCCAACCATAGTGCCTCACTCACAGGGCTCCCCTGAGAAAGCGCAGGGTAGGACCTCCTCACGGGCCCCCCAGGCTCGCCGGAACATCGACATCTCTGGTGCTGAGCAAGGACAGCAAGCAGCCCTGCTTGGGTGTTTGTGCTGCTCCTGGAGCCTTGGACTAAGGAAGCCGCTTCGGCAATAATGCGTTCCTTTTAATCACCCTAATTTTCCCCCGGGTTCCCCCTCCTTCCTTCCTATCTTATATATCACTATTTTTATAAACAGAAAAAAAGGGAAAACAAATACTTTGAAAAATATCTGAAAATGTGCACAAGATATCACTTATCTTCCTGATTTCAAAGCTGGCCTCACGTTAGCTTGTGTCATCCTGGCTAAGTCACTTTGTCTGCCTCAGTTTCCTCATCTGTAAAATGAGCTGAGATAGGAAGGAAATGGCCAACCCTTCTAGTATCCCTGCCAAGCACATGGTGCCAGCAGGAGAGGGATGGGCCTGAATGAGAACCACAGCCACACTCTGGACCCAGCATCTCTACATAAAGGAATTTCTAAAAGCCACAGGGCTTTTTAGTGGCAGCTGGTTTTGTTTTTTAATTGACCTTTTGGTAGTACCTCTTGTTCTGGTCTACTTACTACACTCTGCATTAGTTCATATCCCATGCTTTTCTCTGTATTCGTCATAATTAGTCCTTTTATGGCCCAATAATTCCATTGCATCCACACGCCAGACTTTTCCCCATCTGACTCTGTTTCCAATTTATTGCTGTCACAAAAATGCTGCTACACAAAATTACAAAACACTTGCCACAAAAATAAAGTCAGATTTAAATAATTGGAAAGACATTCAGTGCTCTTGGATAGGCCGAGCGAATATAATAAAGATGACAATACTCCCCAAACTAATCTATTTATTTAGTGCTATACCAATCCGACTCCCAAGAAACTATTTTAATGACCTAGAAAAAATAACAACAAAGTTCATATGGAAGAATAAAAGGTCGAGAATTGCAAGGGAACTAATGAAAAAAAAGTCAGAGGAAGGTGGTCTAAGTATACCTGATCTAAAGCTATATTATATAGCAGCAGTCACCAAAACCATTTGGTATTGGCTAAGAAATAGACCGGTAGATCAGTGGAACAGATTAGATACAAAGGACAAAAAAGGATACATATATAGCAATCTAATCTTTGACAAACCCAAAGATACCAACATTAGGGATAAAAATTCATTATTCGGAAAAAACTGTTGGGAAAACTGGAAATTAGTATGGCAGAAATTAGATATGGATCCACACTTAACACCATATACCAAGATAAGATCAAAATGGGTCCATGATTTAGGCATAAAGAGGGAGATAATAAATAGATTAGAGGAACAGAGGATAATCTACCTCTCAGACTTGTGGAGGAGGAAGGAATTTATGACCAGAGGAGAACTAGAGATCATTATTGATCACAAAATAGAAGATTTTGATTACATCAAACTAAAAAGTTTCTGTACAAACAAAACTAATGGAAACAAGATTAGAAGGGAAGTAACAAGTTGGGAAAATATTTTTAAAAACAAAGATTCTGACAAAGGTCTCATTTCCAAAATATACAGAGAACTGACCCTGATTTATAGGAAACCGAACCATTCTCCAATTGATAAATGGTCAAGGGATATGAACAGACAATTCTCAGAGGAAGAAATTGAAACTATATCCACTCACATGAAAGAGTGTTCCAAATCACTACTGATCAGAGAAATGCAAATTAAGACCACTCTGAGATACCACTACACACCTGTCAGATTGGCTAAGATGACAGGAACAAATAATGACAAATGTTGGAGGGGATGTGGGGAAACTGGGACAACTGATACATTGCTGGTGGAGTTGTGAAAGAATCCAGCCATTCTGGAGAGCAATCTGGAACTATGCCCAAAAAGTTATCAAACTGTGCATACCCTTTGACCCAGCAGCGCTACTACTGGGATTATATCCCAAAGAAATACTAAAGAGCAGAAAGAGACATATATGTGCCAAAATGTTTGTGGCAGCTCTTTTTGTTGTAGCTAGAAACTGGAGGATGAATGGATGTCCATCAGTTGGAGAATGGTTGGGTAAATTGTGGTATATGAAGGTAATGGAATATTATTGCTCGGTAAGAAATGACCAGCAGGAGGAATACAGAGAGGGTTGGAGAGACTTAAATCAACTGATGCTGAGTGAAATGAGCAGAACCAGAAGATCACTGTACACTTCAACAACAATACTGTATGAGGATGTATTCTGATGGAAGTGGAAATCTTCAACATAAAGAAGATCCAACTCACTTCCAGTTGATCAATGATGGACAGAGGTAGCTACACCCAGAGAAGAAACACTGGAAATTGAGTGTAAACTGTTTACACTATTGTCTTTCTACCCAGATTATTTTTACCTTTGGAAGCAACAAGAAATTCCTAGTGTGCAACAAGAAATTTGGTTTTACACACATATATTGTATGGATATACTGTAACACATTTAACATGTATTGGGATTGTCTGTCATCTAGAGGAGAGAGTAGAAGGAGGGAGGGAAAATTTGGAAAAGAAGTGAATACAAGGGATAATGTTGTAAAAAAAATTACCCATGCATATGTACTATCAAAAAAATTATAATTATAAAATTAAAAAAAGAAAAAGAAAAAAAAAGGAGAAAGAAAAATAAAATGCTGCTACAAATATGTGGCTGTATAGGAGGACTTCTTATCAATGTTACCTCCAAGTCCAAGAATATGGACCTTTCAGGGACTTTATTTACAAAATTAACCTCTCCAACAAGAACTATTGCTCTCTTTATCTCTGCTAATTTGTAGATCACTGTGAAGTCTTTGGGTTATTTGGATTTAAGTATCTCTTAAAGACATGCAGAAACTCATCATTCTCCTTTCTCCTCCTCCATCGTCCCAATCAGTTCCTAGGTAGAGAGGTAGGGCCTAAACATAATTTTGTGATAGCCCTTCCTACTTCAAGGCCAATAAACAGTTTCGGGTTTTTTTTGTTGTTGTTTGTTTGTATTTTTTCTGAGACTGTTGGGGTTAAGTGACTTGCCCAGGGTCACACAGCCAGGAAGTGTTAAATGTCTGAGGCCAGATTTGAGCTTGGGTCCTCCTGACTTGAGGGCCAGCACCATCTAGCTGCCCCGCCAATAAACAATTAATGCAATGTTTTAATAAATAGTTTGAAAGTTTAGAATATAAATCCCAATTTCCCAGGATTTTTCTATTTTTCCATTAGTCCAAAAGTATTTTTGCTAAATAGCTTATCAGACTTTTATCGGGGAAGTGGGGAAAATGGGCATTTCTACAGGACAACAGTAATAATAGTAGGTCATAAATAAGAGATCTCTTTCTTAGGATGGCTAGCCTCTGTCTTAAGGATGTTTTCCCATGACCTTTTAATCTTCATCATTCATTTTTGCAAGCAATTGTGATTTTTCAGATTAGTTGTGCACCTGATGAGAAATTTGATGATTTGATCTTCACAAAGTTTTTTTTTTCTTTTATAACTTCAAAAAATTAATATAAGCTAGACTATCATTCTGATAATCATTGAATTTGGGTTAGAAGGACAAAGTGCCACAACAGAACAGATAATATATTTGTCTTTCTCTGTGTAAATGTATTTCACAAGTGGATATTACAGTTTTACTTTGAAATCAATATTTTCACCCTGATATTGATCAACACAAACTTAACCCCTAGAAATATTATTTTTTATATTACATTTTTATTATAGCTTTTTATATACAAAACACGCATGGATAATTTTTCAACATTGACCCTTGCAAAAATTTCTATTCCGACTTTTTCCCTCCTTCCCCCACCCCCTCCCCTAGATGGCAAGTAGTCCCATACATGTTAATTTATTAAAGTATGTTGAATCCAATATATGTATACATATTTATATAGTTATCTTACTGCACAAGAAAATCAGATTTAGAAAGAAGATAAAAATAACGTGAGAAGAAAAGACAAAAATGCAAGCGGACAATAACAGAAAGAGAGGAAATGCTCTGCTGTGGTCCACACTCATTTCTCAGTGTTCTTTCTCTGGGTGTAGCTGGTTCTCTTCATTACTAATTAATTGGGAGTGATTTGGTTCATCTCATTGTTGAAGAGGGTCACATCCATCAGAACTGATCATCATACAGTATTGTTGTTGAAGTATATAATGATCTTCTGGTCCTTCTCATTTCACTCAACATCAGTTCCTGTGAGTCTCTCCAGACCTTTCTGAAATCATCCTGCTGGTCATTTCTTACAGAACAATAATATTCCATAATATTCACATACCACAATTTATTCAGCCATTCTCCTATTAATGGGCATCCCTTCAATTTCCAGTTTCTGGCCACTACAAAGAGGGCTGACACAAATGTTTTTGCACATACAGGTCCCTTCCCCTTCTTTATGATCTCTTTGGGATATAGTAAAAACACCGCTGGGCCAAAGGATCTGCACTGTTTGATAACTTTCTGAACATAGTTCCAAATTGCTCTCCAGTATGGTTAGATCTCTTCACAACTCCACCAACAATGCATCAGTCTCCCAGTTTTCCCACATCCCCTCCAACATTTGTCATCATCTTTCCCTGTCATTCTAACCGGTTTGACAGGTGTGTAGTGGTATCTCAGAGTTGTCTTAATTTGCATTTCTCTGATCAATAATGATATGGAGCATCTTTTCCTATGACTAGAAATAGTTTCAATTAGAAATATTCTTAAATTCCACCTATTTGTGACTTTTCCTATTTCAGTTTAAAGTTTCATTACTTTTCCTCTAGCCCTGAAATTTATTACACTTTTTGTTATTGTTAAGGTAATAACTGAATACCCACATCATGGCCAATTTTCCATAATTAATGATAAGACAGACAGCTTTCCCAGGTCATAGAATTAGAAACACTAGCAATGAAAGGAAGTTAAAAATTTTTTTCTGCTGATGATAGAGATGAGGTTTAAGTAATTGATTGGGACCATTTGTGATATCCGAATTGGGCCGTTTAACAACCCCCCCCATTTTTTGGCATAGCAATTTTAACTTTTCAGTTTTTGTTCCCATTTAAAAGCCTCACCAAAGGCTGTACAGTAAAGTTACAGAAATAGATTTAGGGTGATTTTGAAATGTGTTAGCCACTAAACTTAGAAATTCAGCTTCTTTAGCTTAGTTTTGATTCCATATATCAAAGATTTCATAGATTTTAGAGCTAAAAGGAAAACCTGAGATGATTCTGTCCACACCCTTTAATTTACACCTGAGTAAACTGAGGCCCAGCAGACTTAAAGTGTCCAAACCAGGACCATACAGAAGTAAAGATTTTAATGTGGGTCTTTGGACTCTCAATTTGATATTCTTTGCATTGATTGTGTACAGGTAAGCTCGACATTTTTAGCAAAAAACTAAAAATGAAAAGTAAAGCTCGCCAACAAAAACTACATACAGGTCATAGATATTGTGTACTTGGTGTGAGGTTAGATGGTTCTTATCTAAAGTTGTCAGTGAATGTGCATTAAATGCATTTTTAGAATTGAGTAAAGCCAAAATTTAGTTTTTAAAATGTGTTGTCTCATTTTCCCAATGATAGATAAAAATGGAATAAAATTCCCATGAAGATTCTTCCCCCCAAAATCTTCAAAATGGAACAAACTTCTTAAAATTGTGCATTTAAAAAAACAATTTTTGACAAAAGAAGCAGTGGGGTATCTTGTAAGTGGGTGCCTTTTAAGAGTGCTAGACAGGGCATCAAGAAGAGTTGGCTTGAAATCTTGTTGGATAACAGCCATTGGGTGACTCTGGACAAGATACTGTATATCTTGTATATGGTTTTCTCATCTGTAAAATGAGAGGTTTGTATTCTGCAACTTTTAACATCCTCATCCTGCTCTAAATCTATGGTCTTATGGGAAGGAGGAGGAGAAGATACAATGAATGAAGTGAATCTCTTTTTAAAAATTTCACTTTGAACTCTGAATTCCTTCCCTCCCTCATTTAGGAAGCAAAAAACTCCAACAAAACTGTTATAAACATGTGTAGTCAAGTAAAATCCCCAATTTAGTCATATTTCTCCCTCCCTACCCCCATCCCCCAAAGCGACAACAACAAATACCTCTCAAACGATGTTCCATCACTTTCTTGGGAAGGTGGACAAGGACAGTAAGTTTGATCAGGAGTTCTCTGAAACTGTAGTTGGTTATCAATTTAAGCAGAATTCCTAAACCTTTTTTATTTTTTCTTCAATAGTATTCCCCCTCCCCCCCAAATACAGGTAAAGGTAGTTTTCAATATTCATTTTTGTAAGACTTAGTCTTCTATATTTTTCTCCCTCTCTCCTTTACCTTCTCCCTCTTCAAGACAGCAAGCGGGGGAGCTAGGTGATGTAATATATAGGGCACCAGCCCTGAAGTCAGGAGGACCTGAGTTCAAATCTGAACTCAGGTACTTAATTCTTCCTGGCTGTGTGACCCTGGGTAAGTCACTTAACCCCAATTGCCTCAGCAAAAAAAAAAAAAGGAGCAATCTGGTATAGATTAAATATGTTCAATCTTTTTAGACATATTTCCATATTTGTCGTATTTTGCAAGAAAAATCAGACCAAAAGGGGGGAAAAACACGGGAAAGAAGTAAAGCGAAAAAAGGTAAAATACTATGCTTTAATTCATATTCAGTCTCTATAGTTCTCTCTCTTTATATGGAAGGCATTTTCCTTCCTAAGTCTGTTGGAATTGCCTTGAATCACCGAAGTGCTGAGAAGAGCCATCCATCACAGCTTGTTACTGTGTACAATGTTCTCTTGGTCCCACTCACCTCACTTAGCATCAGTTCCTATAAGTCTTCCCAGGCCTTTCTGAAATCATCCTGTTTGTTCTTATAAAACACTATTTCATCGCTTTCATACACCATACCTCATTCAGCCATTCCCCAGTTGAGGGCATCCACTCAGTTTCCAGTTTCTTGCCACTACACGAAGGCCGCCACAAATATTTTTGCACAGGTGGGTCCCTTTCCTTCTTTCATCATTTCTTGAGGATACAGATTCAGTGGTGAGACTACTGGATCAAAGGGAATGCAAATTTTTATAGCCTTTTGGGTATAGTTTCAAACTCTTTCCAGAATGGCTGGATCACTTCACAAGAATTTCTAAAACTTTCAAAATTGACTTTACAACATTAGTGTTATTATATAAATTGTTCTTCACTTGGCATTAGTTCATTCAAGTCTTCTCAGGTTTCTTTAAGCTCTGTTAAATGGAAACAAAAACTGAAAAGTTAAAATTGCTTTGCCAAAAGGAAAAAAAAGGGTGAGGGGAGGTTGTTAAATGACCCAGTTCAGGGGGTTCCTAATAAGAGAAAAATCAGAGTCTAAAATTTTTAATCTCTGTATGGAAAAAGGAGCTCAAATATTCTCACCAAGAAAGAATTCAAAAATAGCAAATAAATTCATGTCCATGACAAGCAGCATAGAATGAATACATGTCATTTCTAAACTTACAAAAAGAAGGTTAAATTCGGACTCATTTTATCAGGGAAGTCTAGCTTCATTTCTTAAAGCATAAGAATATCCCATCGCATTCATATACTTCAAATTGTTCCGCACGAGACCATGGAAAGAGCTGCTATAAATATTTTTGTATATGTGAGTCCTTTTCCTCTCTCTTTGGAGTATAAACCTAGTATCAGTATCACTGGATTTCAGAGTATGTAGTCTAATAGTTTTTTGGGCATAGGGCCAAATTGCTTTCCAGAATGGTTGGACTAGTCCACAGTAGTCTTATTTTTTCCAAATGCGTGTAAAGATAGTTTTCAGCATTCTTTTTTTTAAATAGCTTTTTATTGACAAAACATATGCATGGGTAATTTTTCAACATTGACCCTTGCAAACACTCCTGTTCCATTTTTCTCCTCCTTCCCCCCACCTCTTCTTCTATCTGACAGGCAGTCCTATATGTTAAATATGTTAAAGTATATGCTAAATGCAATATATGTATACATATTTATACAGCTATCTCATTGCACAAGAAAAATCGATTTAGAAAGAAGATAAAAATAACCTGGGAAGAAAAACAAAAATGCAAGCAAACAACAACAGAAAGAGTGCAAATTTCAGCATTCATTTTTGTAAAACTTTGGGTTCTGAATTTTTCTCCCTTCTTCTCGTACCTCCCGCCTCCCCAAGACAGTAAGCAATTTCATATAGGTTAAATGTGTTCGACCCTTTTAAACATGTCCATATTTGTTATGTTGTACAAGAAAAATCAAAGAAAGAAAAAAGCAAAGGAAACAAAGATAAAAACACTATGCTGTGATCCATATTCAATCTGCATAGTTCTCTTTCTCAGTGCAGATGACTCTTTCCTTCACAACTCTATTGCAATTGCCTTGAATCGCCTCATTGTGGAAAAGAGCCACATCTATCAGAACTGATCATCACCCAATCTTGCTGTGCACCATGTTCTCCTCGTTATACTCATTTAACTCAGCGTCAGTTCATATAAATCTCTCCAGTCCTCTCTGAAAGCACCTTCCTGATCATTTCTTATAGAACCATAATATTCTATAACATTCATATACCAGAACTTATTCATCCATTCTCTAAATGACTGGCATCCACTCAGCTTCCAGTTCCTTAACACTACAAAGAGAGCTGCTACAAACATTTTTGCACAGCTGGGTTCTTTTTCCCTTTTTTATGATTTCTTTGGGATATAGATACAGTGGTGAGTTTGATAGCCTTTTGGGCATAGTTCCAAATCGCTCTCCAATTTCACAACTCCACCAACAATGTATTAGTGTTCTAGTTTCCCCACAACCCCTCCAAAATTTATGATTATCTGTTCCTGTCATCTTAGCTGATCTGAGAGATGGGGGAATGGTTGTCTTAATTTGCATTTTTCTAATCACTAGTAATTTAGAGCATTTTTTCATGTGATTAGGAATGGCTTTAATTTCTTCATCTGAAAATTGTCTATTATGTTGATGATTTTTGTCAGTTTACTTTATAGCCTGAAAATACAATGTTATTGTTTTAATTAATTTTAAATTGAGTACGATTGTCTAAGAAAACTATCAAATCATCATCAAAAGGCAATACTTATTTTGTTTCTTCTTTTTCTCTACTTATTTCGTCACTTGTCTTATTGCTACATCTTACTTTTCTAGTGCTATATCAAATAGCAATGGTGATAATGGACATCCTTGTTTTGTGCTAGTTCTTATTGGGAAATTCTATACTTCCTATTCAGGTTCTTGGCTTTAGTGGATATTATCCATCTTATTAACAAAAATCCCAATTATTCCCATACTTTCTATTTTTTGAAAACAGTAATGGATGTTGTATCCTGTCAGAAGCTTTTTCTGCATCTATTTATAATATGATTTTTTTTCATTATTAGCATGGTCAGTTATATTCTTTGTTTTCCTAATATTGAAGCAGCCCTGTATTCCTAATATAAAATTAACTTGGTCATAGTGTATAATTTTTGACATATTTGCTATATTTTGATTTTTTGAAATTTTATATTTTTTTAAACTGATATTCATCAGTCTAATTTCTCTGGTTTGATTTTCCTTGATTTAGGTATCAAGTCTATTTGCATCACAGATAGAATTTTGTAAGGTACCTTTTCTGTTTTTTTTAAAATCAGGATTTGGGTTATTGGAATTAATTGTTCTTTAAATGTTTAATAGAGTTTACTTGTGAATCCATCAGATGCTAGGGTTTTTTCCTTTAAGAGATCACTTTTGACACAAATTATTTTTCTGAGATTGGATTAAGTATTTATTTCTTGTTTTGTTAATCTGGGCATTTTGTAATTTTGTAAATATTAATTCATTTCATTTAGTTTATCAGTTATATTGATATATAATTGGAAATGGATAGAATTAGACAATAGTTTAAAATAATTTCTTTCATTTAATCTTCATTGGTTATGATTTTTCATTTTTGATATTTTTTTTTGCTTTAAAATTTTTTTTGTATTTGCTCATGAAATCTATCTTCCTTCCTTCCTTCTTTCTTCCTCCTTTCTTCACTCTCTCCTTTGTTTCTTTCTTTCTTCTTAGATTTATATTAAATCTGAAAGGAGGTGATAAACTAAGCTCTCCACTATTATAATTTTATTGTAGTTTTCCCTGTAGCTCATCTGACTTTTTCTTTTTTATTTTGATGCATATGTATTTAGTATTGATATTTATTAATTAACTATCATAGCTTTCAGCAAAATATGCTTTTGTTATTTATCTCTTGTAATTAAGCTCTTTTTATGTCTTGTTTCAGGCTTATTGTTATACCTGCCTTTTTTTTTTTTTTACCTGAGACATAATAGATTTTGTTTCAGCCCCTCCTTTGGTTCTGCATAAATCTTTTTTTTAATGTGCTTCTTGTAGACAATATATATTTAGACTCTGTTTTTTAATTTGTTCTACTATGTTCTTCAGTTTTATGGGAGAGTTCATACCATTGACATCCACAGTGATTATTCTTTATTTGTTTCCTTCCATCCTCTTATACTTTTTTCTTCTTTTTATTTTCTACTGCTAAGGCTCTAGATTTAGTAAATCTGCTTCTGTTTCCCTTCCCCTCTTCCATTCCCCTCATGCAGTGACATCCAATCATTGCTTTTATCCTTTCTTTTCTTTAAAATCTATCTCCAAAATTAGCCCTCTCAGGTTAGTTTGTTTTCCTTAGAACTAATTCTTCCCCTGATCTATTTTTCCTTTTATTTTACCCCCACTGTATTTTCCCTTTCCCCTCCCATTTCCCTGTTCAATGAAATATATTTCTGTATCCCTGCTATATGTGTTCTTCCTTCCTTTGACTAGTTCAGGTGACAGCAAGGTTCAAATGTTGCCTGCTTCCCGTTCCCCTTTTTATAGTTATCTCCTTTTTTATTGTTATCTACTTACAAACCCTGATAGTGTATTTCTTGCTCCCCCTTTTTCCTCTCTAACATATTACTTCCCCTCTACAATTTTTTTCTTAAGATTATCAAAATGTACAAAACTATATATTTTTATGTTTTCTTATGTCCCCCAGAAGAATTGAAGTACAGGGTTTGTTTCCTTCTTTCTACCTATATCCCCAGGGCCTAGCCCAATGCCTGGCACATAGTAATCATTTAGTATATACTTGTTGAATTATTTAATTCTCAACTTCTTCCTTCACTCTTTATATTCACTGGTCCACAAACTCTTGCCATTTCCACTTCCACATATATGTCCTTTCATATATGTCTCTTCTTTTCCTTCACAGCCTCCCTGAGATTGTACTACCTCTTTCTTAGATTTTTGCAGTATTTTTCTCATTGGTTTCCCTATGTCTAGTTTCCCAACTCTCTTTAATCTTTTGTCACTCCACTGCTCAAAAATCCGTAATGGCTCCCTATCATCCCTAAGGTAAGAGATTCCTTGGCCAGCATTGAAACCTGACCCGATTTTCACTCCTTCCTGCCTTATTTCCCATCATGTATTCTCTAATCCTGCCAAAGTGGCCTAAGTATTCCCCTTTCCCAAACTCTTTCCATCCTGTGCCTGTGACTTTGCTCGGGAGGTCCACTGCTGGAATACACAGGAGCCACTGACAGTGGCTGCTGGAGATTCGTGGAATAACTGGCAATGCTAGTAAATAACCTGAATGACTATAACCATATGAATGGAAACAACAAAAAAAGCTGGGAAATTATAGCAACCAAGTTTCCCTTTCTCCTCCTCCTCCATGACATACAAGAAGGTACATTCTCATTTTTGGCTGAGATGGAGGCCTATGGGTATTGTTTTACACCCACAGATAATGTCAGACTTTTTTGATATGTTGGTTAATTTTGCCAAAATGTTTTTTCCATTTTTTTTCAATTCTAAGTTTGTGTTAAATCTCTGGGAGGGAATACATTGATTAAGTAATATAGAAATGAAGAGTTCCGATAAAAATGTATTGCCTTGCACAATTATCCAAATGCAATCCCACCTGTTCTCTTCCTCCTATTTATTTCCCACCCAGGTGAAGAGCCCTTAGCTGCTTTCCCAGTGACGCTGTCACAGGCAGACATTATTCCTTAGTCCGTGAGAGTTGGTTGTTCAGCTGATGGACCCAAAGAACCTGCTTCCTTAAGGGCTCAGGCTTCCAGGCTTGAGGGGCCTGAGCCAAGGGGTTTGGCTGTGGGCCTGGGGCTTTCTTGGGCTGGTTTAATTCTAAGGAGAGCTAAGTGTGATCGATTCAGAGACAGAAGACCTGGGTTTTAATCCAAGTCCTCTCATTTATTCCTTTTGTTACTTTGGGCCAGAGGACCATCCATCTCAACGCCCTCCTCTCTAGGACACACAGTTCCTAAGTATGGAAAAGTCCGGGGGTTCCTGGCATTTCCAGCCTTCTACAATGGGCTCTCACTTTCTGCCTTTCCTAGACTCGTTTCTCCCATTCCTCCTTCATGCTCTGCTCCAATCTAATAGTCAGGAGTGTTCCCCAAACTCTTGAGACAGACACTCATCGGGTAGGACAATTGTCTGGATTTTCACCGTTTCCTTCTCTGTTGGGTTGGGGGGTGATTCTCATGAGCCATGAACTCCAGGCTTTTCCTGGTCCGGTCACCCTCTTTGGACCCATGTAAGCAGTGGCTTTGAGAACAGGCAATGAGACTGTCTGTGACCTGCCCAGAGAACAGCGGATTCTAGGCTAAAAATGGATCCCATTCTGTGCGTCAGTTTGCTGAATTCCCAAGGTAAATGCTGGTGTTTTTAACGGCCATCCCAGGATCACAGAATTGGGGCTGAAAGGGTCCCGGTGGTCGCTGGGTCCAACGTCCTCGCATTGAGGAACTTGAGGGCAGAAGAGGCTTGTCCTGGGCCACACGGCCACTACGTGTGGGGAGTGGGATTTGAATCCAGATCCAATGCTCTGACCAGTGTACCACTGCCTCTAAGTGGAGGGGAAAGAAGCCAAGAGAAAAACGAGATGTGATGACCTGGAAGTCCCTTGGCACGCAGCCAGCCTGACCTTCTCCTGCGTCCAGTTTCCTTCAAGTGTAAATCAGAGCTGAGATCTGAACCGGGGCCCCTGTTCCTTTTTCACATGACTTCAGGCCTAAATCTCTGCTCCTTTTGTCCAGAGATAGAAGGGAGCCTGAGGCTGGGCCTAGAACGGTCTCCTTGGAGTGGGGTCCCCATGTCGGGCCCCCAGACAGGATCACTAAAGATCTGGGAAGTGAGAGCCAGGCAGCTTCGCCAAGAGTAGATCACGACACGTTCTGGAGTGCTGAACTCAAGGGGAGCTGTGCTGGGACAGGACTTGTCCCTGAAGCTGCCTCCGTGGCGGAAGCCACCAGTCTTTCTCTGCACATAGATGTGGGTCCTGCTCTATGGAAGGGATCCATCTTGGGGAGGGGCGTGGGAGTGTGCATTTTTAAGGGCGTTTAAGCAAAAGTCCACAAATCCAAGTTGTGTGTGGTGAGGGAGGGGTGAACGCCCACGGCTTCTCCTTCAGAGCTGGAAAATGGGACTTTTTAGATAGAGCGGGACCAAGAGAAAACGTGCTTGGTCACAAGGCCCCGTCTGCCCGGCCTCCTCTGTCCAAGGGCTCTCATTTAAAAGTCGCTTTCTGTTAGGATTACTAAGTGAGAACTCAGGTTGTCTGGATAGTGACAAGGTGAGAATTCAGGTTGGACAATTACAAGGTGAGAACTCAGGTTGACTTGATGGAAGGAGCAGGCTCATTGGCTGAGGTGGTTCTTCCCAGAAGCCCTTGCATTATCCCACGCCCATTCTCTGGGAGAATAAAAAAGAGATAGCACTGGGCCCAGAGAGCAGATCAGCCTGGAGAAGGATAAGAGCTGGAGGAGATTCAGAGCGACTCGGGCCTGCTTTGAACACTCTAATTTTTTCAAAGTAAACGCTTCGGGCCCCGCGGGACACTCAGCTAAGAGCATCGAGGGGGCGCCGAGAGGCAGGGGCTGGGACAGGCGGTGGCTCGCCTCGCGGCGGACCGCCAGCTCGATCCCAAGATCCAACTACGAGCTTTTTAACTGCAGCAACTTTAATATACGCTATTGGAGCTGGAATTACCGCGGCTGCTGGCACCAGACTTGCCCTCCAATGGATCCTCGTTAAAGGATTTAAAGTGTACTCATTCCAATTACAGGGCCTCGAAAGAGTCCTGTATTGTTATTTTTCGTCACTACCTCCCCGGGTCGGGAGTGGGTAATTTGCGCGCCTGCTGCCTTCCTTGGATGTGGTAGCCGTTTCTCAGGCTCCCTCTCTGGAATCGAACCCTGATTCCCCGTCACCCGTGGTCACCATGGTAGGCACGGCAAGTACCATCGAAAGTTGATAGGGCAGACGTTCGAATGGGTCATCGCCGCCACGGGGGGCGTGCGATCAGCCCGAGGTTATCTAGAGTCACCAAAGCGGCCGGGGCACCCCCGCCCCTGGTTGGGGGGTTGGGGGGAAGCCGCCGGGTTGGTTTTGGTCTGATAAATGCACGCATCCCCGGGGGCCCCCACCCGCGGGGGAAAGGGGGCCCGGGTCAGCGCTCGTCGGCATGTATTAGCTCTAGAATTACCACAGTTATCCAAGTAGGAGGGAGCGAGCGACCAAAGGAACCATAACTGATTTAATGAGCCATTCGCAGTTTCACTGTACCGGCCGTGTGTACTTAGACATGCATGGCTTAATCTTTGAGACAAGCCCCACGTTGGGCGCCAAATGTAACGAGCTGTCGTCTCTAGAAGCTGCCGGATCGCTCTCTGGGAAGAGATATGCTGTGTCTATTCAAATCTCTCCAACAGATTCTTCTTCCTGTAGTGAACCGTTGTCTTCAGGCAGTTGCTGTTAACTCTTGTCCAGAGAAGTGACTTCCCTTCCTGCAGAGAGCCCCGTCAGGGCTGATGTAATGCAGAGTCTCTTTCTTCTTGAATCCTGGCTCTGACTCTCCTCCAGCTCTTATCCTTCTCCAGGCCGATCTGCTCTCTGCGCCCAGTGCTGTCTCTTTTTTATTCTCCCAGAGAATGGGCGTGGGATAATGCAAGGGCTTCTGGGAAGAACCACCTCAGCCAATGAGCCTGCTCCTTCCATCAAGTCAACCTGAGTTCTCACCTTGTAATTGTCCAACCTGAATTCTCACCTTGTCACTATCCAGACAACCTGAGTTCTCACTTAGTAATCCTAACAGCTTTCCTTAAAGCTGACAGGCAGCAGCAAGGGAGGAAGAGGAGAGGAAGGGAAGAGAAGGGAAAAGAAGAGAGAAAGAGGAAGAGAAGAGGAGAGGGAAAGGAGGAAGGGAAGAGAAGAGAAAAGAAAAAAGGAGGCGGAAGAGAAGGGAGGAGGAAAAGGAAGAGAAAAGATAAGAGGAGAGAAAGAAAGAGAAGGGAAGAGAAGAGAGAAGAAAAAAGAGGAAGAGAAGAGAGGAGGAAAAGGAAGAGAAAAGAGAAGAGGAGAAGAAAGAAAGAGAAGAGGAGAAGAGAAGAGGAGAGGGGGAGGAAGAGGAAGAGAGGAGGAGGAAAGCTCCAGTTCTGACGGGACTCGGGATTCATCTTGAGTCTCTCCATCAGCAGCCCTGTCCCCTTCTCTCTTTTCACTGGTTTTTGTCCTTTCTTGTGCCTGATTTTCCTTTCTCTTCAAAGTTTGCTTTTTCATTGAGAATTTACCCAAAAAATCCACAAAAAGGACTATTCCAATATCCAGAGAACAAAAATGAGGCTTCTCTTTGCACCTGTGAGCTTCTCCTGGGTGAGGCGGCTTAAAGTGCTAATTGTTTCTCCTCCACTTCTGGGCTTTCTCTTCTGTATAGTTTTAATTATGATTTATTGTTATTTTCCTTTTAAACTTTTTGCCATTATCATCACTGGATCGTAAACCCCAGCACGAGGATTGTTTTTCCCTTTCTTTGTACTCCCAGCGAGGAGCCGAGTGTCCTTGAGCACTTCCGTATTCCGTCTCTGTCTCTGCCTCTCTCCCTCCTCCTCCTCCTCCTCCTTTCAGTCAGGGAGACAGTCCCCAAAGAGGAGCAGTTGCCCACAGAGAAATGGAACTTGAAGAGGGGTCTGGGGGTCTTATTTCCTCCTTTCCCCCTGGAGTAGAGTCAAAAATGGAAGAGTCCCTCGGGATCGGAGATGGGAAGGGAATTGGAGCTTGGGCACCAGCTCTCCCGTTGGGATGGTGGAGGGCTCCTGCTCCTGGAGCTTCAGCCCATTCGGAAAGCCGGCTGCTCCTTCGACATGGAGGAAGGGGCAGGAGATGAGCAGACAACAAGGGCCTGGTTGGGTAATGGCTTTGGCTGGAGGGAGCTCTGAGGAAAGGGTGCTGCCGGGGGGGGGGGGTGGGAGAGGCAGGGAGGAGCCCCAAACTTACCTCACTGGGCATTGCCTCCATGTGGAGTGTAGTGCCCTGCACACAGTAGGTGTTTAATAAATGTCTGTCGAATTGGAATTCTCCTTTGCTGCTCCACCATTGTTCCACAGTCCCAAGTCTAGCCCCGAAGTGAACAGCTTTAGTTCAGTAATCTTGAATCCCACGAGTTCCTCCTGAGACCACGATTAAGTTCATCATTTTAGGGTCAGAGGAGCCCAGAGTAAAGAGTTGTGAGGAGCCTTGGGGTTCACATAAGAGGTAAGTGACTGGTAAGACCCCTGGGGGGCAGATGCAGTCACGGGCTCTGACCAAGCCCCCAGTCTTTCCACTGGGTCACCTTTCCTTCATCTCCCTGCTCTACTGAAACAGAATCTTGTGTCCTAAGAAGCGTCCTTGGGCAGTCGCGGGGAACGTGGGCTGAGGGACGTTGCTGATGCTGGGGGGGGGGGCAGGGCAGCGGGGGGAGGTACAGAAGGCCCCCCTCCCCCCCTCCCCCACTAAAAAGGGACAATGAACCCGGAGCCCCTGCTCCTCGTGAGGCTCCATGGAGGGCCCGGCTCCCGAGGCTTTTCAGTGTTCCCATGGATCTTCCTCCGGAGCTGGGGATTTTCCATGAGGACCCTCCCTCCTGCTCCCTGCGGGAGCCCTTCTGGCCCTAGGCAGCAGCAGAGCGGGGAGCCCCCCGGTGACCCCGGTCTTTCTGGGCCCCGGTTCAGAAGTTCTCTGCCGGACTCCTTTTCTCCAGCCTCACAACCCCCACGCTTGTGGAGTCCTCTGCCCCCCTTGGGTGGGGGCTCCCTGCGCTCTGGCCAGTGCCCAAGGACATCCGCGCTTACTTCTCCGCTGACTTCCAGCCTGACTGGACTTTTCCCCTCCCTCTGACTGCCTCGGTGGTCAGTCCCCCGCTGCCAGGGCGCCCGAGCCGGGGAAGATGCCCGCTGCCTGGGCAGCTCTCCCGGGCAGCCTTGGCCCTGCACCGCCCTCATTCCCAGCTTTCCAGCTCCCTTTTAGGTGGTGATCTCCAAGCTTCTTGAGGGTCGAGGGAGTCATATCCCAGCTCTTGGGAGCTCCCGACGTAGCGAGCACTTAATAAAGGTTCTCTCTGGGTCTCTGTCTCCCTCTCCCCCCCTCGCCCCATTCCCTCCAGTCCCGAACTGGGCTCTGCCGTTATTCCTGGCGGGATGTTCCGGGCCCGCTCGCCAGCCCTGCCACTTTGCTAAAACGATGCTCAGGAATGCACCTGGGAAACCAGAATTTAAGAGGAAGCAGGTTCTGGACATGGGGAGCCCAGCCTGGGCAAAGGCACGGAGGTGGGAGATTGTCCGTCCCACGAGGAACACTGGAGGGGCCGCTTTGTCTGGAGTAAGCCCGGATAAAGGGATTCCACGGCCTGAGCACACTGAAAACTTCCCGGGCCTTCAGAGGGGCCAGGAATCGTCACATCCCGGATGGATTTTGCCGCTGTGACTCTGAGTCACCGGGGCTGCCCTGGGAGCACCCTCCCATGCTCACTGGAAGAGAGGCTGTGAACTTTGCACTGCTGGAAGCCATTCAGACCGAGGGAAAAGTCAGGGGAAAGAGTGGGGGGAAAGGGTTTTCTCCTCCCAAACGGGGGTGTCGGTGTTCCCAGGTCCCCCGGCTCGTGCTCTTCGCCCCGCTCAGCCCCTCGTCCCTGGGAGCCCCTCGGGCCTGGCTCTTGCAAGCTTGCTGAGGGTGAGCGGGGGCGTTTGGCAGGCCGCCTCGGGCAGGCAAGGAGCCCTGTCCCAATTCCCATGGATGTTGTGCGTTCCTTGGAATGGAAAATGTGCTATTTTTGGTGGCGAGAATATTTCTGAGAGGAACAAAATCCCATGAAACAAAGCCCAGCAGTGGGGCGTGTGTCTGCTTTTGGGACAGGTCAGGACAACTCGGGGGGTGGGGAGGGGTCTCAGGGGGACGAGGGAAAACATCGGACTCTTCTCCCGGATCCCGCTGCGGCTGGAAGGGAGGCCCAAGCCCGGGAGCTGCCCACTGCTCCACGGGAACCCGAGAGAAAAGGCCTTTTCAGCCAGCAGAGAAGAGGCCGACTGGACACGCAGATGCCCGAGGAGGAAACCTCCTTCAGGTGTCGGGGAGCGACAAAGCACGTGTGTCGACCCAGAAACCCACCACAGGATCCTTGCCAAGAACCGGACGGACTTCTGACTCCTGGGGGAGCATGGGGCTCTTCATGCTACCCTGGCCCGTGATCTGCGTCTGCCTGACGGGGGGAGCGGCTCAGAAGCAAAGGTCACGGAGAAGAACTCCTGGTCCCCATCGCTGGGTTCCCTCATTGGCAATCAGCCGGCAGGCCTGGGCCTGCTTCTAGAAAAGGGATTTCCTAAGAAGAGCAGTACAAAGCCCGTCCTCCTAAAAGCTGCTGTCGCTCTTCCCCGTGATATTCCCCAAACCCAGTGAGGGAGTACAGAGGCAGAGACGGTAACTCCTGGCTCTAGGAGTTCCCCTTCCCCTGTGGGGGCCTTCTAAAGCTCGTTTTGGGGCACAGACTGAGCAAAGTTCCTCCTACTCAGGGGGCCGCTTTGCCGCTAAACCAGCCACTGCCTCCTCTTAGGCCAGGCGGCCTCTCACCAACGCCCCACCGGACTGTTTTGCTGCCATAATTTGGTTCTGACCACTAGGGGAACGTCCAATGGGATTCTCTTGGGTAGCGCCATGTCAGAATTTGTGCTCAATATTAGGAAGGAAAAAACTAAAAACAAACAAACCGCCCCAGAAGTGACCCCCGGGTGGGACGGAGACATCCCTTCCCCACCTGGCTACAGGACCGGCCCAGAGGTGTCCATCCTCCTCATTCTTGGCCACTGAGGAAAGAGAGGGAAGGAGGAGAGTTCTCTCTTCGGGGCCCACATTTAGTTCCAGCTCAGACTTCAGTGATCACTCCTTCCAGGGCTGCGGCCGGTTAGCCGGCATTTTATCGCCACCAAGTACTGAGTCCTTCCGGCTAGAAGCTTGCTCCCCGTTCTCTCCCCGCGGCAAGCTTCTGCACGGTCCCTCGGAAGGCTCAAAGCTCTGGTCCTCCAGACCTCCCGGACTGGGCCGTCCCCTTACAAGTGCCTGGCAAGCTTCAGAGTGGGTTACACAAGGCACTGCCCTCCAGGCAATATGCGGGATGACGGAGACTCGGTCCAAAGCGCCTTGGTCAGCTGGACTATTGGGTCGAACGGAGTAAGGGGGAGTTGAATAAAGGCCGTGTGGCAGTTTGGATTTAAACACAAGAGTAACTTCCTAGCTACGAAGCCCCCTTTGCCCTCTGTGAAGTTATTGTATAGACACGTGGCGGAGGGGACACTTAGAGCGATCCCATGATCTTGGGCTTGATGGACAGAAGGAAGGTTCAGAGCCTGGGTCTGGCCCCTTCCGGCCTTTCCAGCCCCTCACTCTCTCCTCTGCTCCATAGAGCTGTTCTCCAAACCATCAACACCGGCCTTCCCGCGTCCCCCCCACCCCCACCCCGGGCCTTTTCACTGGCCGCCCCCGGGCTTCGTCTCCTCCCTGCTGCCTTCCTTTCCTTTGCTTCCCCCCAAACTTAGCTCAAATACCATCCTCTGCAGCGTCTTTCCTGCGCCCCCTCAAGGGCTACTTCTCACTCTCTGAAATCACCCCTTGTCTTGTGTGCTGGTGGTCTCCTCCACCAGAATGGGAGCCTTTGGGTAAGGACTGTGCTCCTCTCACTTTTCGTGTCCCCAGCACACAGTGAGTGCTTCATAAGGGAGTGTGCAGGGTGCCCGGCACACAGGCAATGCTGAAGAGTTACCACTGGGCAGACTTCATCCCGGTAAGACCAGAAAGCCCCCTTCACTGGAGGTCTCCAAGCAGAGGCTGGAGGAGCATCCAGGGCTCATCACAGAAGGAGTTCTTGTCCAGCTCCAGATGGCCCACGGTGGCCTCCACTTCTAAGCCCCACGGTGGCCGGGCCTCTCGTTCCTGTTTAACAGAAATAATGGGATGGGGATGCCAGAACTGCGGCTTCTGGGGAAGGGGGATGGCCGGCACAGACCCAACAGGAATGTTTTCTGTAAGATCCTTGGCCCACGCTGATGGACCTCCCCTGACGGGCCTCCCCTGACGGACCTCCCCTGACGGGCCTCCGCTGACGGTACTCCCCTGACGGACCTCCCCTGATGGGCCTCCCCTGACGGGCCTCCGCTGACGGGCCTCTCCTAATGGGCCTCCACTGACGGGCCTCCCCTGATGGACCTCCCCTGACGGGCCTCCGCTGACGGTACTCCCCTGACGGACCTCCCCTGACGGGCCTCCCCTGACCGGCCTCCGCTGACAGGCCTCCGCTGACGGGCCTCCACTGACGGGCCTCTCCTAATGGGCCTCCGCTGACGGGCCTCTCCTAATGGGCCTCCGCTGACGGGCCTCTCCTAATGGGCCTCCCCTGACGGGCCTCTGGTGGAGGGTAGCTTGGCTGGTTGAGAACCCATCCTTCTCTCATCCTGAAATTTTGCCTGCTGCTCTTATTTCTGCCCTCTGGGTGCAAGCAGGAGGAGCCCAGTCAGTGCCAGCTCATGGCAGAGCTTCCTTTCTGAAAAACCAATATTTGCTCCCCCTCAAAACCATGGTGAGGCACAGAGACAGGGCACAGGGACGGGGCACAGGGACATGGTACAGGGACATGGCACAGGGATGGGGCACAGGGACAGGGCACAAGGATGGGGCACAGAGACAGGGCACAGGGACATGGTACAGGGATAGAGCACAGGGATGGGGCACAGGGACAGGGCACAGGGACATGGCACAGGGATGGGGCACAGGGACAGGGCACAGGGACATGGCACAGGGATGGGGCACAGGGACATGGCACAGGGACGGGGCACAGGGACGGGGCACTGGCTGCGGACCAGGAGGAGCCCGTCTCCTGCCACCTGTCTCTGCACCATGGCTTGGGCCACGTGGCCTCTAAGGTCCCCCAAACTTGAGGTCCGTGCTCTTGGCCTGGGCAGGGCCCCGCGGAGGCTGCTGTGGCTGAGATCTCTGTCTTTGGGCGGGGAGGACCACGGTCCGGCCTTCCTGCCTCCTGGAGCCCCTGGAGGCCTTAGGCCAGGGGGGAGGGCGCATCTCCCAGGCGGGCCTGCAGCCTTTCCCTCCCACGCTAGGGCAGCCTCTAGAACAGGCTGTTGCCGATGTTCTCCGACCACTTTGAAGTCCCGGGAAGCAGGAAGTTTCGGCTTTGATATGGCCCGGCCTGTTTAAACAGCTGCCGGGGCCTCCAAACAATGAGAGCGGCCAGGCGGCTCCGAGCTCTGGAAAGCCTCAAGGAGGGATTTCTACGGTGGAAAATGGCTCCGGAGGAATGGGGCGGACAGGAGAGCGACCTCTGGGGGGGGGTCTGAGCGTCGGGTTTGGGGAGCCCTGGAGCTCCAAATGTTTATGCATCCATTTTACTATGGGATGGTGGCTTTTACCTTCATAGCTGTCGTTCATCTCCCAGAACCCTCTACTATAACATGAGAAAACAAAACAGACATCAGAGATCACCTGATAGTGCAGATACCATTATGTTCCCATAGTCCCCCCGCGGCTTTTCTCCCCCCCCCAGGCTGGGGTTCAGTGACTTGCCCAGGGTCACACAGCCAGTGCGTCTGAGGTTGGATGCGCTCGGGCCTCCCTGCTCCAAACTCAGCTCCATCCGGGCCTCCTAGCTGCCCAGAGGACTTGGGTCCCATTGGATGCTGGAGCCGGGGGGCACGTTAGGTCCTTGGGAAAGTGGGGGGAGACGGTACAATGAGACCTGAGCCTCCGGAATAATTCTGGCAGCGGGGGGGAAGCTGGGTGGGGGGCGGGGAGCACCGCTGGGAGCTGGTCCGGCACAGAGGAGGGGGGGGCCTGGATCAGGAGTGGAGCAAACCGGGGGGACGCGAGGCTTCCCGGAGACCGAAATGGGAAGATCTGGGGCCTGGGGGAGCAAGAGCCGCGGGACGCGGGCGGCCCAGGGCGGCCGGGAGGGTGGCCGCTGAGCGGAGGGCCCGGATTCCCGTGGTGAAGAGCTTCTTGGGGAGAGCAGTTCTGGGGGGCGACAGGGCTCAGAAGAGACCCCCGGGTTCCACCTCCTGAGCCAGCTGCTGCACTGTCAGTCACTGCATGCGCAGTTCCAAAGGCCTTTGCACGGACGACGCCAGCACGCGGATAGCTGGATGGAGCCTGGGTGGGGAGCAAGCGTCGGATTTCCCCCCTTCTTCTTTCTCTCGGTTTTTTCCCTTTTGTCCTCAGTTTTCTCCCCCAACATGATTCAGATGCAAATGCTAAAAATGAATGTACGCGTGTTATCTAAGAAAAGGAAGGAAAATCACACGGTTGGAGGCCGCCCTGGATGGCTCCCTCCCCGGCTCTCCCTCCCCGGCTCTCCCTCCCCCAGCTCCCGCTGCTCTCTCTGGGCCTCCCGCCGCTCGCCATCGCTATTCCAGCCTTCTGCGGGCCTGACCCACGATCTGGACCAGGCTGGAAGCCCCTCCAGGGGGAAGGTCGTGTCAGAAACTCTTCGGGGTCTTCGGGGCCCTACGAACATTTGGGACTGGCCCGTGTGTCTGCGAGGGCCCGGAGGGCCAGGGAGACCCGGATCTGGTCCGTTGGGATGAGCCAGAAGAGACGCCCGGACTGCATTGTCACCGGGGCAGTGTGGGGGGTGGTCAGCGCCCCAAAGTCCACGGGCTTTTAAGTCTCACGCGGCGGGACGGGGCTCCGAGGGCTAAAGCGATGACACCAGGAGGCGCCCGAGCAGGGGGCACCACGGCGGGGCCCGGAACGAAGTCCCTCCGTCGCAGCAGAGAAAGGGACTCGTTCCGCCCTCGGTCACTTCATGATCGGCTCTCAGAGGGCAGGCAGGTCATTCTCTGTTAGGGTCAAGGTCAAGTTCATCATCAGAACTGAGGGTGAGAAGGATGTCCTCATGTTCTGGAAACAATAGGGAGCCTGGGAGGTTTCCTGAGGAGGACGGTGGTATGGTCAGACCTGTTTTTGAGGCCCCACATTAATCATGTTTCTCCTCCCAGAGGTAAATATTCTGTATATTTCTATGGCCTTGTTTTTTTAAGGACAGGACTTCTTTTTCTTCTTCTTCCTCTCCCTCTTCTTCCTCCCCCTCCTCTTTTTCTTCTTCCTCCTCCTCCTCCTTCTCTTCTTCCTCCTCCTCCTTTGTCTTTCTTCTTTCTCTTCTCCTCTCCTCCTCCTTTCTCCTTTTTTCTCCTTCTTTCTATCCTTTTTCTCTTCCTCCTTTTTTCTTCCCTTCCTCCTCTTTTTCTCCTCCTTTTTCCCTTTTCCCCTCCTCTTCCTTTTCCTCCTCTTTCTCCTCTGCTCCTTCTCCTCTTTTCTCCTTCTTTCTCTCCTCCTTCTCCTTCATTCTCTTTTTCTTCGTCCTCTTTGTCTGTTAGCTCCAGCGCGGTGCACAGTGTTGGGAACACGGCACTTGCCTCTTCTCGGGGATCCTTAAGGCCCAGGAGGCGGACAGCCCCCCCCAGCTGCACCTCTGTCCCCCCCCTCCCCACTGTCAGGGGCCAGGGCTGGGCTGGGGGAAGAGCTTTGGGCCCAGCTCCTGGAGAGTCAGGCACGCAGCCTCGGAGGCCTTCGTGGACCCCAGAGTCCGGCTCTGGCCCCTTTCCCCCAGAGGGCCTTGCTGCGCTCCCCGGGGGGGGGGGGGGGGGGGGGCCCGTGCTGCGCTCCGGGGGGGGGGGGGCCGTGCTGCGCTCCCGGGGGGCCTTGCTGCGCTCCCCGAGGGCCATGCTGCGCTCCGGGGGGCCGTGCTGCGCTCCGGGGGGGCCGTGCTGTGCTCCCGGGGGGCCTTGCTGCGCTCCGGGGGGCCGTGCTGCGCTCCCGGAGGGCCGTGCTGCGCTCCGGGGGGGCCGTGCTGTGCTCCCGGGGGGCCGTGCTGCGCTCCGGGGGGGGGGGGACCGTGCTGTGCTCCCGGGGGGCCTTGCTGCGCTCCGGGGGGCCGTGCTGTGCTCCCGGAGGGCCGTGCTGCGCTCCGGGGGGGCCGTGCTGTGCTCCCGGGGGGCCTTGCTGCGCTGGGGGGGGGGGGGCCGTGCTGCGCTCCGGGGGGCCGTGCTGCGCTCCCGGGGGGCCTTGCTGCGCTCCGGGGGGCCGTGCTGTGCTCCCGGGGGGCCTTGCTGCGCTCCGGGGGGCCGTGCTGCGCTCCGGGGGGGCCGTGCTGTGCTCCCGGGGGGCCTTGCTGCGCTCCGGGGGGCCGTGCTGTGCTCCCGGAGGGCCGTGCTGCGCTCCGGGGGGGCCGTGCTGTGCTCCCGGGGGGCCTTGCTGCGCTGGGGGGGGGGGGGGCCGTGCTGCGCTCCGGGGGGCCGTGCTGCGCTCCCGGGGGGCCTTGCTGCGCTCCGGGGGGCCGTGCTGCGCTCCCGGGGGGCCGTGCTGCGCTCCCGGGGGGGCCGTGCTGCGCTCGGGGGGGGGGGGGGGCCGTGCTGCGCTCCGGGGGGGCCGTGCTGCGCTCCCAGAGGGCCTTGCTGCGCTCCCGGGGGGCCTTGCTGCGCTCCGGGGGGCCGTGCTGCCCCTTCGCTTTCCAGCAGGAACTTGCATTTTGCCAAAAGTAAACAAACGGGCCGGGGAAGGCTTGTTTATTGTCTGACTCGGACTCTGGACATCCGAGTGGAGCCTCGGCGGGGCCCAAGAGGGGCCCAGAGCGGGCTGCGGCCTCCCGCGAGAGCGGGCCAGACTCCCTGCAGCCCGAGCCCGCCTGGGAGGGCCCCGAGCCCCCTGGGAGGGCCCCGAGCCCCAGCGGCTGGGCCGCTCTCGCCCAGCTTGGAGAGAAGGCCGGAGTCCTGCCTCTGGGCCGGAGGATGACGGACATCGGGGTGGACAGGGCGAAAGTCACCGGGGGAGGGGGGGGCGGCCAGGCCCTTTCGCTGTTTGCAGATACAGGGAAGCCTCAGAAGCACGGAGCACGAGGGGGGGGGGGGATGCTTGCTGCCTTTGGACTTGAGAGCCGAGTTCGAGTCCTGACTGCCGCCTCGTCTTTTATGCCTCAGTTTCCTCATCGGTAAAATAAGACCATCTGGCCCCTTCCGGCTCTTAAAGGAGAGGCTGCGGCCCCTTAGAGGGCGGGGTCTATGAGATGGGCTTGAAGCGGGCTTAAAAGGGCTCAGCTGGGAGCAGAGGTGAGACGCCCTTTGCTTCCATCCGGAGATGCGCCCTAGACTTTCACGCGTGGACGCACCCTCGGAGGACCCCGTCCAATGGCCACATGCTCGTGGGCCGACTGCCCTTCGAGGCTCCCTGACCCCCAGGAGAGGGCTTTGTCGGGCGCCAGACCTTGCCGACTTGGGGCGAGCCTCGCTCTCCGGGCCCTTAGCGCCTCCTTCCCCACAATTAGAAATCTGGGGGACCCACGGCTGAAGGGGACCTCAGAGACTGCCCGCTCCTGTTCCTCAGATGAGACCACTGAGGCTTGAAGAGGTCAGAGGTCAGAGGTCTAGAGGTGGGCGGGGCTGTAGAAGCCCCCACTCCGGAGGGGGGCGAAGGGCAGAGGGCGGAGGTTTTTCTCTGGTACATTTGCTGTGCGTGGCCAGGCATTTCCTGGGATCAGAAATAGGATGGGACCAAGGAAAAATCCAAGCTGAGGGAAAGCAGAGACCCCCCCATGAAAGGGAGGATTAAGTGGGGGAAGGGGCAGGGGGGGGGGTGACTCATTTCGGGTCAGAGGCTCAGGGACTGTGGGAGCTCCCGGCCCCTCCCCCGCTCTGGATCCGTGTCCTGCTCTGTGCGTGGGATCTCCGAGGGCCCCATTCCTGGCGTGGGCACAGCCCTTCCCCCCCCTTTGTCTCTCCTCTCTGGACCCCAGTCCTGCCCCCGGGCCCGCTCCTGCCCCCTCCCCCGTGGACGCCGCAGGGAAAAACCAGTTCCCAGCCGGACTCCAAGCCCGGTCCTGCAGCCGTGTGAGCCTCGGGTCCTCCGAGGAGGGTCGGGGCGGCCGGCCCGGGGTCTGGTCCGGCTCTGGAAGCCCGGCCTGGGCGCTCCCTGAGGAATTCTTACCCGTGGAGTCCTACTCAGATGCCCCCGGCTGCCGATCGTTGAACTAAAACACGGCCTGTATGTGCGCCCCGGACCCCCCGAGGGACAGTCCCTGCCCTGGAGGAGCTTCCCTTCTGACAACCAGCAAACACTGCTGAGGCACCCGCTGGGGTGGGCACTGAAGGACGCAGCCCTGCCCTGGAAGCTCCCCTTCTACAGCGGTTCCGTCTCACGACCCCCGAGTGTCCTTGGGTCTGGGTGCCCTCTGTGCCCTCCTGCCCTCCGACTCTGCGCCCTCTGTGCCCTCCTGCCCCTCAGACTCTGCGCCCTCTGTGCCCTCCTGCCCTCAGACTCTGTGCCCTCCTGCCCTCAGACTCTGCGCCCTCTGTGCCCTTCTGCCCTCAGACTCTGTGCCCTCCTGCCCTCAGACTCTGCGCCCTCTGTGCCCTTCTGCCCTCAGACTCTGTGCCCTCTGTGCCCTCCTGCCCCTCAGACTCTGCGCCCTCTGTGCCCTCCTGCCCCTCAGACTCTGCGCCCTCTGTGCCCTCCTGCCCCTCAGACTCTGTGCCCTCTGTGCCCTCCTGCCCCTCGGATCTCTGTGCCCTCCTGCCCCTCAGACTCTGTGCCCTCCTGCCCTCAGACTCTGCGCCCTCTGTGCCCTCCTGCCCTCAGACTCTGCGCCCTCTGTGCCCTCCTGCCCCTCAGACTCTGTGCCCTCTGTGCCCTCCTGCCCCTCGGATCTCTGTGCCCTCCTGCCCCTCAGACTCTGTGCCCTCCTGCCCTCAGACTCTGCGCCCTCTGTGCCCTCCTGCCCTCAGACTCTGCGCCCTCTGTGCCCTCCTGCCCCTCAGACTCTGCGCCCTCTGTGCCCTCCTGCCCCTCGGATCTCTGTGCCCTCTGTGCCCTTCTGCCCCTCGGATCTCTGTGCCCTCTGTGCCCTCCTGCCCCTCGGATCTCTGTGCCCTCCTGCCCGTGCCCTCGGATCTTCCCTCGCCGGTTCTGACAGCTGCTCAGTAAATGCTTGGGGGCTCTCAGGGTGGGGAGGCCACGGGAGCCTGAGTGCACCCAGGACGCTTCACTGTTCCCTGGCCTAGACCTGCGACTTCTCCGGGGCTGAGAACTCCCAGGGTGGGAGCTCCCTCTGGCAGATGCAGACGCTCCTGACTGGCAGTTACCTGGGCACTGGCACAGGAGGCAAAAGCGCCTTGAGGAAGTTTGCCTTTGATTGGGTGCCCAGATAAACGCCAGCTGGGGGGGCAGGAATGGGAGTATTTGGGGAGGGGCCGTCACTGACGAGCCGGCTGGCTGGAGAGGAGGCCACGGGCTCCCAGATGGGGCGCCGAGCGCCTCCTGCGTGCCGCGCCCTGGGATGCAGCACAAAGAAGGAACCCCCGCTGCCCCTGCCCAGGCGGGGGGGGCGGGGCCGGGCAGGGAGGTGGCAGCCGGGATGCCCGCGTGGCTTGTGGCCAGAGCCGGAGCCCCGGGAGTCCCAGGTGTGTCATCGCAAGGGCTCCTCAGTCTTCTTTTCTCCAAATTTTCACAGGGCCTCCCCTCCCCCCACCACTTCCTGCTCTTTCCTGGGCCTGGAAACGGAAGGGCCGCCACACTGAGCCAGCCTGCTCCGGTGTGCGGCCGCCCAGACCAGGAAGGGGACATTCCCACCAGAAGGGAAGGCCCGCTCTGCGGAGCGCCCGCCGTGGCGGGGGCAGGGCCAGCGGGAGGGCACCAGGGAGCACCTTCCTTACCCTGACCTCGTGAGCACATCGGTGAAGGGTCGGGAGACCCCGAGGTCAGACCCCTCACTCACACACGGAGAAACGGAGGCTCACAGACCCCGGGTCCCCAGGGCGCGATTGGTGGGGAGGGGAGCCCCCGTTCTCTGGGGTCAGAGGGCCCGGGGCCAGTCTTGGCTCTGCCCTCTGCCGGGAGACTGGAGCCTTCTGGGAAAGGAGAGCTCTGAGATGGGGCCGGCTCCATCCTCCAGCTTGGGCAGCGGAGCTGAAGGAGCCCAGGATCCCCACTTGGGCTCTAGACCGAACCTCTGCAAAGATTTGAATCCAGACCCTGAGGCTCTCTCCGTGGAACGTGATGGATGGAAGCTCCAGCAGCGTGCTTTACACAGGCCACGTTTTATTATTTTCACTCACAAATAAGGCAGCTGAGGCTCCCCTGGGAGTCGTTTCGATATCATGCTCCCCATTTTACAGACCCGGAAGCGGAGGCTCGGGGAAGGGGCGCCCCGAAGGCTCCGGGCCTCCCCCCCTCACAGTGGAGCGTTGGGCTGACCTGGAGAAGGGCCCGCCGGGGCAGAGGAGAAGAACTCTCTCCACCGTCGCCTGATGAACCTGGGAGGGTGAGAAGTCTCCCAGCGCTCAGGGGCCCAGACTGAATGCCAGTCCGGCCCTAGGGCCTGGAATCGGGGAGAGCTGACGTCAAAGGCTGCCTCAGACACTGACAAGGAGGGTGACCCTGAGCAGGTCGCTTTACTTTTGCCTCAGTTTCCTCATTTGTAGAAACCAGCCCTCGTCTCCGCGCCTCCTCGTGCCGCGATTCTCGCCATGTTCTTCCCCACATGCAGGGAGGGGTGCACAGGGCGCCGGCCTTGCACGGACACCAGGGCGGCCCACAGCCCGGAGCTGCCGAAGCGGCGCGAATTCCATTGCCCCTCCCGCCCCTTCTGCGGGGGGTCATCTCTGGAATGAGACTGCGCCCTATGTGCCCCCCCCCCATGTCCCTCTGTTGCCCCTCGGGGCACTGACTCAGCAGAATCTGCAGCCAGGAGCATCGCAGGGGGTCCGTGGCGCCAGTTTGGGGTCATGTTCTGGGGATTTCTGAAAGTGCCCGGCCACTTTTCCAACAAAAGCCCCGCTGGTCTCCTCAGCTTCAGCTCTGGGCGCCCCCTCTGGCTTGGCGGACTGACTCAGTGAAGCAGCCGCCCAAGCAAGTCACGCTCTGCACAGAGAGGGATTTTTGGTTCTTTGGGCTTTTCTGGAGGACTGTGAGCCCGGTCTCTTGTGACTGACCGCGGGCTCCCGCTCCGCTGTAGGCGCCACACATCCAGGGTCGCCCCTCACGACCAAGAACGTCCATGGCTCTGAAGGGGAGATCCCTCCTCCTAGAGAAGCGGCGATGAATTCTGGGACGGGAGAAGGGCAGAAGGGGTCCCACTCTTTAAAGAAGAGAAGGCTTTATGTTATATATGTATATTATCTGTGTTAGTGACCTGAGGTCCTGTTAGGTCTCCCTTGGAGGCCTCAGAGATCTCTAAGTACGTCCCGGTTATCTCACACACACACACACACACACAACACACACACTCTCACACACACAACACACACTCTCACAACACACACACACTCACACACACACAACACACACACTCACACACACAACACACACTCTCACAACACACACACACTCACACACACACACAACACACACTCACACACACACCACACACTCACACACTCACACACACACCACACACACACACACACACACATACACACACACACACCACACACTCACACATACACACACATACACACACACACCACACACACACACCACACACTCACACACACACACATACACACACACCACACACTCACACACACACACATACACACACACCACACACTCACACACACACACCACACACACACACACATACACACACACACACCACACACTCACACACACACCACACACTCACACACACACCACACACACATACACACACACACCACACACTCACACACACACATACACACACACACACCACACACTCACACACACAAACATACACACACATACACACACACACCACACACACACACCACACACACACACACACATACACACACACACCACACACTCACACACACACACCACACACACACACACACACACACCACATACACACACACACCACACACTCACACACACACACATACACACACACACACACCACACACTCTCTCTCACACACACACACACCACACACTCTCACACACACACACACCACACACTCTCACACACACAACACACACTCTCACACACACACAACACACACATACACACACATACACACTCACACACACACCACACACTCTCTCTCTCACACACACACACAACACACTCTCACACACACAACACACACTCTCACACACTCACACACACATACACACACTCACACACACACAAAACACACACTCTCACACACACACACCACACACTCTCACACACACACACACATACACACTCTCACACACACACAACACACACTCTCACACACACACACACCACACACTCTCTCTCACACACACACACACCACACACTCTCACACACACACACACCACACACTCTCTCACACACACACACACAACACACTCTCACACACACAACACACACTCTCACACACTCACACACACATACACACTCTCACACACACACACACACCACACACTCTCACACACACACATACACACACATACACACTCTCACACACACACAAAACACACACTCTCACACACACACACACCACACACTCTCACACACACACATACACACACATACACACTCTCACACACACACAACACACACACCACACACTCTCACACACACAACACACACACCACACACTCTCACACACACACACACACACCACACACTCACACACACACACACACACCACACACTCTCACACACACACACTGGTTAGAGGCACAAATGGCTCAGTTATCACATACTCAGATGACATGTCAGGGAAGAGGAGCGAATGGTCAGAAGAGGGTCAAGATCTAGAGCGATCCCGGCAGACACTCATTCTGGGCCAACCTTGAAAAGCCTGCAATGTAATTGAGAAAATAAAAAGCTTCTAAATCTCCCAAGTATATGATGAGAGACGATGACTAGAGAACAATTTGAATGAAAAGGATCAGAAGGTTTTAGTGGACTCCAAGCTCAAGAAGACAACAGTGAGGGAGGAAAGCCCCAACCCAAGGCTGACCCACATTTACAGGGGAGGTGGGGCAGTGAGGGTCTCTGGCGGCCTGTGACATCACTCTGGAGGCCGGATTCAGGTTTAGGCCCCATCTTCTGAGAAGGGCATTCGTTGTCTGGAGAGCATCCTGCAAGGGCTGCCAGGACCGTGAAAGCCCAAGGTACGAGTCCTCCAAAGGGATTGCGGATATTTAACCTGAGGAGGAAGAAAATCATAATAGTTGATGTTTATCTAATATTTAATATTTTTACTTTCCCCAGTTACATGTAAAACTGTTTTTATATTTGTTTTTAAAACTTTGAGTTCCTTGTGAAGTTATACAAAACATTTCCCAAAAAGTCTTGTTGCAAAAAAAAAAAAAAGTAGATCTCCCTCCCTCTTCCCCCCTCCCCCCCAAAAAAATCTTCAAGAAAGATTAAAAAAAAAAAAAAAAAAGGGTGCTTCAATCTGTATCAGCCCCAGCCAGTTCTTCCTCCGGGCTGGACAGTTTCTCAATGGACCTTTATCTAAGCTCTAGGCTTGCAAAATGCTTTGCTTCGCATTGGGTCCTCACAACTCCATGAAGTGAATGTCATCCTCATTCCCATTTTGCAGATGGGTGAACTGAGGCTAAAAGGTTGTCACTTGTGATCTCCAGGCGGGAATCAAACTCGGGCCGCCCAGGGCCCTGGCGCTGTCCATTCACTGAGCAGACCTGGGGAGGGGGCGGGGTAAAATAGCCTTTCGGGTGCTCCCCTCCCCCCGTCTCTGCTTTCGGGTGCTCCCCTCCCCCCTCGGCTCCTGCTTTGGGTGCTCCCCTCCCCCGGTCTCTGCTTTCGGGTGCTCCCCTCCCCCGTCCTCTGCTTTCGGGTGCTCCCCTCCCCCCTGGGTCTCTGCGGAGATCTGGGAGGCTGGCTCAGGCGGGAGGAGAGCGGCGCTCCCCGGGGCTGAGCGGCCACAATGGGACAGCAGTTCTGGAGCCTCCCGCGGGGAGGACTCCTTACTGTCTGGAGCTCATCCTTGCCCAGTAGCGACCGGACCGTCTCTCCCCTCCCCCCTCGGCTCCTGCTTTGGGTGCTCCCCTCCCCCCGTCTCTGCTTTCGGGTGCTCCCCTCCCCCGGTCTCTGCTTTCGGGTGCTCCCCTCCCCCCTCGGCTCCTGCTTTGGGTGCTCCCCTCCCCCGGTCTCTGCTTTCGGGTGCTCCCCTCCCCCCTCGGCTCCTGCTTTGGGTGCTCCCCTCCCCTTGTCTCTGCTTTCGGGTGCTCCCCTCCCCCCTGGGTCTCTGCGGAGATCTGGGAGATCTGGGAGGCAGGCTCAGGCGGGAGAAGGAGAGCGGCGCTCCCCGGGGCTGAGCGGCCACAATGGGACAGCAGTTCTGGAGCCTCCCGCGGGGAGGACTCCTTACTGTCTGGAGCTCATCCTTGCCCAGCAGCGACCGGACCGTCTCTCCCCTCCCCCGTCTCTGCTTTCGGGTGCTCCCCACCCCCCTCGGCTCCTGCTTTGGGTGCTCCCTTCCCCCGTCTCTGCTTTCGGGTGCTCCCCTCCCCCCGTCTCTGCTTTCGGGTGCTCCCCTCCCCCCTCGGCTCCTGCTTTGGGTGCTCCCCTCCCCCAGTCTCTGCTTTCGGGTGCTCCCCTCCCCCGTCCTCTGCTTTCGGGTGCTCCCTTCCCCCCTGGGTCTCTGCGGAGATCTGGGAGGCTGGCTCAGGCGGGAGGAGAGCGGCGCTCCCCAGGGCTGAGCGGCCACAATGGGACAGCAGTTCTGGAGCCTCCCGCGGGGAGGACTCCTTACTGTCTGGAACTCGTCCTTGCCCAGCAGCGACCGGACCCGTCTCTCCCCTCCCCTTTGCATATATTTAGATGGAGCCGGGTCTCCCTTCCGGCGCCGGGCGCGGGGGGGGGGGGGGGGGGGGAGGGGAGGCAGAACCCCAGACCCAGCCCGCGCAGCGCCATCTTGCAGGGGATCCTAAGAGCGGGCGTTTGAGGAGCGCCGGGGAAGACTGGCAGCCGGGCTGGCGGGCAGGGGCCTCCCGAGCATCCGGGCCTCCCGAGCATCCGGGGCTCTGCGGCGGCCCCTCCTCCACAGTGGCCCCCCCGGAAGGAGCCGGAAGCTCAGGCGCGAGCAGAGGCTTTGCTCGCGAGCGGCCGCTTCTCCTCCCGAGGCAGCCTGGTGCAGTGGAGCCAAACCTGGGTCTGGACTCAGAGGGCCTGGGTTCTAATCCTGCCCTCCCAGCTGTCGGCTGGCTGCGCGCCAATTCTCGGGCTCGCTGGTTTAGGGCTAGAAGCCGCTCGCGCCGCCCTCCTTAGGGGACAGATGGGGAGACTGAGGCCGAGAGGAGCTCCGTGACGGGCCCGGCCGCCGCCAGCGAACGGCGGAGCTGGGGTTGGAACGCGGGTCCCCCTGACTCCGAGCCTAGCACTCCATCCACTACGCCAAGCTTCCTCTTGCTTGGGCGAGTCAGGAAACATTTATTAAGCGCTTACTGTATGGAAAAAGCCCATTTTGCATTTCTGGCGCTCGGCTTCCCCCCTCCCCTCCTCCCCCCCGGCGGCGGAGAATTTCGGGAGAGCCTGCAGCCCCCGGCTGGAGTCCGGAAGGGGAGGGGTTCGAGTCCCGCCTCCTCGGCCAAGGGCCCCCGCACTTCTCTGCCTCAGTTGCTGACCCGTAAAATGGGCTCGTACCTGTGGCATCGATCCCAGGGGTGGATCAGCCAGCACTTAGGGGGCGCTGTGTTTGGGGAGAGGAAGAGAAAGCAGAACCCGAGTCCTCAGAGTCCTCGGGCCGCTGCCCCTCCTGGTGCACAGGCTCTCCACTGGTGCAGATTGCGCCTCTGAGCCCAGAGATCCGCTGGAGGGACCGGGAAGGCTTCTTGTGGGAGGAGCGCCGGGGACAGCTCCAGAAATGCCCCCAGCCCGCTCCAGTCCCAGGAGTCCGCGGGCCGGCTCGGCCCTTTGGTTCCCCTCCCCCTCCCCATGCCCTGGGTCTCAGGGAAAAGATGGGGTGGACGGGTTTATTTTTGAACTTCCCCAAAAGGTCAAGGATGTCATTGGAGTAAAAACCGCGCCTAGAGTGCAGATTGCTGCCTTTCAAAACCTCTCATCTTTTTAAAATAATATTTAATTTTTAATTATTATTAATTTAATTTTTAATAATAGCTTTATATTTTCAAATTGAATATAACGATAACTTTCAACATTTGCCCTTGTAAACTCTCGCGTTCCAAGTTTTTCTCCCCCCAGACAAGGAGTCATCCACTATAGGTCAAACTGTGCAGTTCTTCTATACTTATTTCTGCAATGATCAATCCTGCTGCCCGAGAAAAATAGGATCAAAAGAAAAAAATGAGAAAGAAAGGGGGGAAACCAATCCCAAGAAGAGTGAGAATGCTGTGGCGTGATCCGCACTCGGCTCCCACCGTCCCTCTCTGGGTGCCGACGGCTCTCGTCATCACAAAATCATCGGAACTGACCAATCATCTCGCTATTGAAAAGAGCCAAGATCAGAATTGATCATCACACAATCTTCTTGTTGCCGGGTACAAAGATCTGGTTCTGCTCGTTTCCCTCAGCGTCAGTTCCTGTTGGTCTCTCCGCCTCTCTGAAGTCCTCCCGCTGGTCATTTCTTACAGAGCAATAATGTTCCATAACCTTCATATACCACAATTTACCCAACCATTCCCCACTGATGGGCGTCCGCTCAGTCTCTTACACTACGTAAAGGGCCTCCACAAACATTTCTGCACCTGGGGGTCCCATTCCCTACCTCATGATCTCCTTGGAAGACAGGCTCAGTAGACACGGCTGGATCAAAGGTACTCACAGTTCAATAGCTTTTTGGGCATAGTTCCAAATTACTCTCCAGAATGGCTGGATCAGCTCACAACTCCACCAACAATGCATCAGTGTCCCGGTTTTCCCACATCCCCTCCAATATTTATCATTATCTTTGGCTGTCATTTTAGCCAGTCTGGGAGATGTGTAGTGATATCTCAAAGTTGTCTTAATTTGCATTTCTCTGATCAATAGTGATTTAGAGCATTTTTTCATATGACTAGAAATGGTTTCAGTTTCTTCATCTGGAAATTGTCTGTTCATATCCTTTGGTATTTATCAGCTGGAAAATGGCACACATGCCTGCCGCTGGGGAGGGGATTAGAAATGTTCATGAGGCTTAGATTTAACCAGCACTCTACACACAGTAAGCCCAGTGAAAGCCAGAAGGGCAGGTGGCCCAAATGTCGACAATCCTGCTGAACCCCCCTCCCATCCAGGGCAGCCCACATCGATCCCCCATCTTACCCGGGCTAGCCCCGTAGCCAAGCAGGAGATTTGGGAGGGGGCCAAGCAGATGTGGCTCCTCCAGGGAACCAGGCCAAGCTCAGCATCTGTTTGTGGTCTCCACGGCTGCCTCTGATGTTGGAGACATGAGAGGATGAAAAGTGGAGGGAGAACTTTCATCTCCAGGATCTTCAGGTACCGAGTGACCCCCGTCCCCAGGAACCAAGAGCTGGAGCAGCAAGGCGCCACAGGAAATGATCCCGCTCTTCTCCTTTCTATGCAGGGGGTGGCACGGAGGTGGGGATTGGCCGGGGAGGGGGAGAGTGGAGAGGACAGCAGCGGAGGCAAGAACATTTCCTCAATGGAAGAAAAAAGCAGCTCCTCCATCACAATGCTGCCGCCATGTTTCACTCCCATTGGCTCCATCCTTCAGGGGGCTTCCTGAGTTCTAGAAGGCCCAGGCCCAACTCAACTGGAAACTTCAAGAAGAGGATTATGAGTCAAGCTGAGTCAAGCTTCAATTCTAGGTCCCTTGGTTCCAAGTCCAGGTTAACCCAACAAACATTTCCCAAGTGTGTAGCATAAAACTGGTGGTTAAAGATCTGACTCTGGATCCAGAAGCCCTGGGATCACGGAGCGCAGCCCCGGAGCAGGAAGGGTTCTCCGAGTCCATTAGTTCAGCCTCCTCATTCTACAGACAAGGCAGTGACATGAGCTGCCCAAAGTCTCCCTGTAATCGCTGACAGATTTAGAGTTCAAATCCCTGAGCAGGCTCAGGCAGCTGGTTCCTTGGGGTGGCTCCTTGAACCATGATCCATGGCTCTGAACTGATCTCAGAAAGCCTTCCACAAAAACAAAGTCTGCCCTCCTGGGGCTTGCACTCTCCTCCTGACACCAGCTGCCCTCCCTCTCTAGGGACCATAAAACTTTGCTGTTTCAGTCTTTCACTGGCAAGAACTCAGGCTCAATCTCATAAATGGATCCCCCAACTCCTGCTCTCATGAAGGGACCCCCCACCCTGTCCCTGCCAGTTGCCAAATGTGGCTAGTGAGCAGTGGGGAGATCATTTGTTCTTGGGGGGTCCAAACTTTGGCCCAGACTGAGATTTCTGGATTCTCTCAATAGAGAAGACTGAACCATACTCCATGAGCAGGGCAGAGGGAATAGAAAGAGTCTACTGGGCAAAGAATTGGCAGCTCAAGACAAGTTGTAAATGAGTCTGTTAAACGGGAAACTTTCTAGCCAATAGAACGGGAAATAGAAGATCTGGAGAGGCTGAGAAGTCTGGCTCTGACCTGGCATTCTTTCCCACAGGCAGTTCTGAGTCATTGGTCTTTTCTTGGTTCGGTCCCAATGGATCAACATAACCCAAGGAGATTCCCACCTTGTTGGTGCTAGGGAGCAGAAGGGGTAATGATGTTGGGCCCCCAACAAGAAATGTGTCTGGACTTTCCACATTGGTCCAAAATAGGGGGCTGCTCCCACACCCATTAAAGGCAGCCTTTTTGAAAGGAAAAACAATTCTACCAAAAAATAGACACAGAACTTTTCACAGATGCTTTACCAAGCCATGGGGAGGGTCCTGGGGACCACCAATGAGGGCATCAAACCTCCCGATCAGATGTAGAAAGTCAGAATTAGGAAACGCATCCTTTTCGGATCATGTTGCAATAAAAATGATATGTAATAAAGGGCCATGGGAATAGATTAAAATTAATTGGAAACTAAATAATCTAAGATGATTGGACAACAAATAATAGAAATGATCAATAGTTTTATCAAAGAGAATAACATAATGAGGCAACATACCAAAATGTAAGGGATACAGCCAAAGCAGTACTTAGGGGACATTTTCTATCTCTAAGTGCTTATATCAATAAAATAGAGCAAAACTGTGAATTGGGCCTACAAACAGCTAGAAAAAGAAGAAATTAAAAATCCCCAACTAAATATCACATTAAAAATCCTGAAAATCAAAGGAGAGTTTAATAAAATTGAAGGTCAGAAAACTAGGGATGCAAAGCACTTCACAGATATTTTTATTATCTGATCCTTACAACAACTCTTCAAAGATTATTATTTCCATTTTACAATTGAGGAAATAGCTACTCAAGGTAACACAGCCAGTGAGTGACTGGTGAAATGTGAACCTACCTCTCCTGATTCCAAGTCCTTTCCTCCATAAGTTCACTTACTTGGAGAAATTTCTGTTGAGAAGTCAATACATTCTAAAGATTTGTTCTGTGCACATAGCATTCTCGCTTTTTTGTTGTTTGCTTGAATTTTGTTTTCTAACTCATTTACTTTCTTTTTTAAAAACTGATTTATCTTGTGCAGCAAGAGAATTGTATAAATATGTTTATACATATTGGATTTAATATATATATTTAACATGTTTAACATATATTGGATTGCTTGCTATCTAGAGGAGGGGGTGGGTGGAGGGGAAGGAGGAGAAAATCTGAAACACAAGACGAAGCAAGGTCAATGTTGTCAAATTATCCATGCATATGTTTTGAAAATAAAAAGCTTTCTTAAAAATAAATAAATAAAAAGATTTGTTTTGTGCTTTGAGATCTGAGTGTATTAAGTTTTGTGGACATCTTCCCTAATGAGGCTCCACTGAAGCTTCAGAGAGCGCCCCATGTAGGAGGAGATGTAGGAGAGGGAATCGAGAGAAGCCATTCATCCAGAAATGAATTTTTCTCTCTGGATAGGAGCAATCGGGGAAATTAAGTCACTATTTTTTGTGGGTTTTTTTGTTTGTTTATTTATTTATTTATTTTGGTAAGTGGAAAAAGCTGGATTTGTTCATCATGAATTCAAGTTGGAGGGGGGTGTATTTTCACCATGGTTAATGATGTTACAATGCTTTAAATCCCAACCTGGAAAGCTCAGCCCACTGCAGGTGTGTCTGGGTACTGGGACTGGCAAGTTACCAGCGCTGGAATGTTTTAAAGACTGGCTTAATTTACTGCCAGGAAATGGGTAGTGTGTGATTTCCCAACTTCTTTTCAAAGTGCTTCTTGTGAGCCTCAGGAAAGAGCATTGGCCCAGGTAGGAAGAGATGCTGATGTGTGCACAGGGTCCCAGGTGCAGCTGTAGCCCGGCCCCGCCCTCCCCAACCCTATTAACATGTAACCCGATTCAGACACCTTCTTTTATGTTGACATTGGGTTTAAGGTTATTTTTAACTGGGGAAAGAGCAGTTCACAGGCATTTTTCTCGTTGGCAGGTACCCAGAATCTCTCGGGCTCGGGAGCCAAATGTCTTTGGGTTGATAGAGGGAAACCTGAAGCAAGTTTTTTTTTTTTTTTTAAATTTTTTAATTGTTAGCCTTTCTTCACATGTGAGTGAATGTTCTAGAGGAAGATGGGCCAGACAATGGCCAAAACCAATTCGTCTTTCTCCGGCATCACTTGCTGAGTTCCTAAATGTGTAGGTTCACAGGATTTAGAGCTAGAAAAGATTTCAGAGACCATTTAGTCCTACCCTTACGGCCATGGGATTGTAGAATTTTAGAAATGGATAAGATTGTGTCAAATGAGGATCATGTGGAGCAATTGGGCTTAATTTCAAGAGAATCCACACCAAATTCTCCCTCAGAGGCTGTTCATGTTTGGTTTTGCATTTGCTTTGCTTCCCTCTCTCGGAAACCTTTGGGCTCCACTGCACATAGTTGGGATTTGATAAATGCCGGTGGCTCGACTAACTCTAGACATCCTGAGCCAGGGGCCTCTCTCGGGAATCATCGGAGGACCCCGGGCTCTGAGATACCACAGCGGGCCATCTTGGTCTCCTCTACATTCCTCTTGTAACTGCCAGGAGAATGTAACTCCTCAGAAGCGAATCCTGTTGTTTCTTCCCCATGGGCATTAGGAAGCAACGAGAAAAGCATGGTCATCAAGTAGCCCCGAAGGATTGGGGCAGATTTTTAAAAAATAACACCAGAAATCGTCTTCAAACAGCACCAGAATGAATCACGGAATCACGGAATCTGAGTGGAAAGGGGCCTTCACGTCCGTCCAGGATGGCCGTCCCTGAGCAAGAGTCTTCTCCACGCGGTCACGTGGTCACGCGGCCTTTTGGGAAGCTCCCCACCCGTGATTTTCCGAGTTCCAGACATGGGGACTAACTTTGCCTCTCTATGGCTTTGGCCCCCGACTCCCGAACTCTTTCACAGGCAGCTTGGGCTTCTCCCCGGCTGCTGCGAGTCTCAGGAGCAGCAGAACTCGCAAACGAGAGTGCGGAGACGGTCCTCCGGGCGCCAAGCATGACGGGAACAGAGAGAGCATCAGCATGGTGGAGTGGAGCAGGTGCTGGCCGGACGCAGACGGTTTAAGTCTATGTTTTGCCGCTTCATAGCCATGGCCTTCTCTAAAGGAGGGAGTCCCCAGCTTTAGACTCGGATCCCTGTGGAGTCCGCGGCCCTGGGTTCAAATCCTCCCCGGGCCAGTGACTAGCTGTGTGACCTTGGAGCAGTCGCTTTAACCCCTTTTTGCTTCGGCTTCCTCCGCTGTGAACTGCAGGCTTGAACAGCAGCTCCCGGGGTCTCGCGCTCCGGTGCTCCGCCCCCTTCCCCTTCCGTGGGGGGTCTAATGCGTTTAATGGTTTCTAGAAGTGTTTTAGGGAGTCCTTGGGCAGTGATTTCTGGGGTCTCTGGAGAAGCTGGGGACTCGTGGTGGAAGGTGAGCGCCTGAGTGTTAGACTCAGCCAGTTAGGAGCCAAGCAAGGCCTGGGCTGGGGAGGAAGGGGGGGCGAGGATCCGGAGCGGCTTCGCCGGGAGGAGGAGGAGGTTTGAGGAGCGAATGACATGGAGGGTCTCCAGAGGCTAAAGGGGGCAGACGGAAAGCGGCTCCTCGGCTCTCCCTCCCGTTCCCTGTCGGAAGGCTTCCTGAGGAAAGCCCGGGGGCCCAAGGGAAGAGCGCGCTGGGGACCGTCGGAGCCCTCACAGCCTCCCCGCGGGCGCGATCAGGGCGCCTTGTCCCCGGTTTTCACCCGTGCAACTCTGCCGCCCCGCTCCGTGCGGGGGCGGGGGAGGGGCAGCAAGGAAAGCGTACCACCGGGGGCTTAGGGGGGACTTAGAGCCCCTCCCCCCACCAAACCCAGTAAAGCTGCCGCCCCCGGGGACTTGGCGGGTTTGATGGCGGCTGCGGGAGCGGGTCGGGGAGGGGGCAGGAGAGGAGGAGGTTTAAGAGCGAGCGCCCTTCCTCCAGGCGGGGATGCAAAGCGGGGGCCGCCTTTCCCTCCGGGGAGCTTCGGGTGAGACGACGGTGGGGGTGGGGAGAGGGCACGACCCAGGGGAAGCCAGCGCCGCGCGTCCCCCCCTCGAGCACGCCCCTCCCCCACCTGCTTCCCCCGCGAGCTCTTTGAACTCGGGCAGGTGAGGCGCTTCCGCGCTTTCCGCCGCTGGCTCCACGTCGGCCCCGCCCGGGAAATGCAGGCGCCCCAAGTTGGGCCGCGAATGACGTCGGGGGCCCGGCGGCCCTCGTGCGGTCAGGCCGGAGCTTCCCTTCTGAAAGGGCGCGTTTCACAGCTTCCCAGGCGCGTCCCGTGCAAGGGGAAGGATGGAGCAAGAGCCGTCTGGGGCCCGCGGCGCGAGCGGCCTCCGCCATCGGGCCGCGCCCCCCCCCCCCAGTTTTGCTCAGTCACCCGCGGCGAAATCGGTTTTCTGCCCTAGCCCAGAAACCCGGAGGGCAGCGGGGAAGAGAGAATGGCTCTGGGCCGCGCCCTCGGTCCTCCTCAGTCTCAGGGCGCGCCTCTGACCCGCGATCCCCCCTGTGCCCCCTCCGCGCCCCCCCCCCCCGTGCCCCCTCCGCGCCCCCCCCCCCCCCGGGCTGCGTGAGGAGGAAGCCGGCCGCCAGGGCCCCTCCAGCTCACAGGCTGACCTCACCTTGCTCCCAGGAGGGGGAAGTCCCGCGGGGGAGGGGCCCCAACCAGCGCTGGAGTGGAGTCAGCAAGATGGAGTCCAGGCAGGGCCCCGGGCCACCAGGGTGACCTCAGTTTCTCCATCTGTAAAGTGGGGACAAGACTGGCCCCTCCCCTTTCTCCAGAATTGCGGAGAGCACACGATGCGCCGGGGCTACCGCAGGGGCACTAGGCGGGCTCAGCCGAAGAGGCGCGGGGCCGGCGGTCCGGCCCCCGCTCCCAGGGGAGGCCGGGAGGAGAAATAAATAAAAAAATGAATAAAATAAAATAAAATAAATAAATGGCTCCGGCCCCGCGGAGAACCGGGCAGATCCGGCCAGGAGGGATAATCCAGAGTGGAGCCGGGTGGGATCTTAGCCCGGCAGAAACCTGGGTGAGGGAGGACCGCTCCTCCTCGGGAGGTCGGGAAGGCTTCCTGGAGGCGGCGGCTCCCGAGCTGGGCTTCAGGAGGCCCGGGGAGTCCCAGCGGGAAGAAACGGGAATGACGGAAGGGAAGAGAAAGGCCTCGAGGGCCCCCAGCTGCTTCCCCGGGCGGCCCAAGGGGCCGCTCTCACCCGGCCGCCATCTCCGTCCGGACCAGCAGGTGGAAGAGGACGGAGTCAAGGACGCTCAGGGGCCGAGGGAAGCATCGCGCCCTGGGGCTCTGAGGAAAGGGGCGGAATGGGTTCGTTCTGAAGGGGTCCCGCCTTTAGGTGGCTGAGAGAGGAAGGGTCTGGAAACCCAGGCAGAGAAGTGGCCCCCATGGGAGGAGGCTTTTGGCTTCCAGGGAGGAAGGCTGGGCCGGAGGAACCCTGGGGGGGCAGTGAGGCTTGCTTCTTTTCTGCTCCATTTCGCCCCCTCCCGCACCCCTAAAGTGAAAGCTGGGCCTGCTCTTCAGGACCCCTCCTCCTGCCCAGGAACGGAGGCCTGGAGCTGTGAGAGTGAGACAAGCTCCGGACCCCAGGGCCCGCCTCACTTCCTGCGGATTTTGCTTTACTTCCCTCTCAGAAGCCTGTGGGCTCCAGAACTCCAGGGTCTTTCCTGGCTCTAAATCCAGGACCTGTGAGATGCTCACAAGTCCTCTCTCCCTCCTTCTCTCTCTCTATCTGTCTCTGTCTCTCTCTCTGTCTCTGTCTCTCTGTGTCTCTCTCTCTCTGTCTCTCTGTCTCTCTCTCTCTCTGTCTCTCTCTCTCTCTCTCTGTCTCTGTCTCTGTTTCTCTCTCTTTGTCTCTCTCTCTCTCTCTCTGTCTCTCTCTGTCTCTGTCTCTCTGTCTCTCTCTCTCTCTCTCTGTCTCTGTCTCTCTGTCTCTCTGTCTCTCTCTGTCTCTGTCTTTCTCTGTCTCTGTCTCTGTCTCTGTCTCTCTCTCTGTCTCTCTCTCTGTCTCTGTCTCTCTGTCTCTCTGTCTCTCTCTGTCTCTGTCTTTCTCTGTCTCTGTTTCTCTCTCTCTCTGTCTCTGTGTCTCTCTCTGTCTTTCTGTTTCTGTCTCTCTGTCTCTCTCTGTCTCTCTCTGTCTCTCTCTGTCTCTCTGTCTCTCTCTCTCTGTCTCTGTCTCTCTGTCTCTCTGTCTCTCTCTGGCTCTGTCTTTCTCTGTCTCTGTTTCTCTCTCTCTCTGTCTCTGTGTCTCTCTCTGTCTTTCTGTTTCTGTCTCTCTCTCTGTCTCTGTCTCTCTCTGTCTCTGTCTCTCTCTCCCTCTCTCTCTTTGTCTCTCTCTCTCTTTGTCTCTCTGTCTCTGTCTCTCTCTGTCTTTCTCTCTCTTTGTCTCTCTCTCTCTCTCTGTCTCTCTCTCTGTCTCTCTGTCTCTCTCTCTCTCTCTCTCTCTCTCTCTCTCTCTCTGTCTCTCTCTCTCTTTGTCTCTCTGTCTCTGTCTCTCTCTGTCTTTCTCTCTCTTTGTCTCTCTCTCTCTCTCTGTCTCTCTCTCTGTCTCTCTCTCTCTCTCTCTCTCTCTCTCTCTCTGTCTCTCTCTCTCTCTCTTTCTCTCTCTGTCACACACACACACACACACACACACACACACACACACACACACGATGAACTTTGGTTTCCCAATCCGTGTTTTATTCAGGCAACTTGGTATTCATGACACAAGCCACTTTTAGGAGAATTTGTACTCAGTGAGAACAAACTATCCCAGAGCAGCCGCTTTTGGAGAGTGACCCAGCATCCTCTTCCCCGCCTCCCAGCCTCTTTCTGGAGGGCGCCCAGATCTCCGGCTGATTTCCTTGGACGTCCTGCCCGGGCCCCAGATCCGGCCCAATCCCCTCCTCCCAAGGGAGCGCCCTCCCCGGGGCCCTCCATGTGAACTCTCCCGGGCGCTGAGGTCTCAGCCCCTGGTCCTCTCCCCGTTCCGCTCCTGGTTGGTCACTGGAGATGGGCAGACGTCATGGCCTTCCCCTGAACGAGGGTCCCCCTGTGGTTTTCCCAGCCTCTTAGTGAAACCTCCGGGGGCAGGGAGCAGCCCACTCCCCTCAGGGAAGGAGGTTCTTCCCCACATCTGCCCCCCCAGGACTCGGGCTCTTTGCTTTCTATTCTCTGCTTTGGGGCCCAGGACAGATGGAGCCCCTCCACGTGTGGGCCTGCGAGTACCTGAGGACCGCTGTCCTCTCCAGTCCCTGTCCCCTTCTCCCATGCTGCAGGGCACGCCCCAACGTGGAGCGCAAACTGAACAGACTCCAGGGGAGGGTCCCACCGGGGCAGAGGCGGGGAACAACCTCCCCCTCGCCCAGGTCCTGCTTTTCTCGGGGAGTCGGAAGAACCATTAGGATCTGGGGGAACTTTTCACACTGTTGGTTGGTATTGACCTTGTGGTCCACTAACGCCTGTAGATCTTTCTCAGGCAAGCAGCTGTCAAGCCACCACTTCCTTCATTCTGTGCTTGTGAAATTAATTTCCTGACCTCACATGCGAGACTTGTTGCTTGTTCTAATTACACGTGAGCTTGTTAGATTAGGACACATGATTTACGTGAAATCTTTCAAAATCCCGACTCCTCTCTCTCCGTCCTCCCTCCCCCCACAAATCTGCCTCTCTCTCCATCTTTTTCTCTTCTGCTCTCTCCCTCCCTCACTTCCTGCCTGCCTTCTTCACATCTTTATTTCCTTTCTCCCCGTCTTCCTTCCTCCCTCCCTTTGTTCCTTCTTTTGTCCCCTCATATCTTCATTAGTTCATTCTCTCCTCTTTCTTCCTCCCTCCTTCATTCCTCTCTGCTTCCCTCTGGTTCTGTTTCTGTCTGCTTGTCTCTCTGGCTCAGTCTCTGTGTCTGTTTCTCTGTCTCTGTGTATCTCGGTGTCTTAGTATCTGTTTCTCTGTGTCTCTCTGTATCTTTCCCTCCTTTCCTCCCTCCTTCTCCTCCTCTTTCTCCTCTTTCTTCTCCTCCTCCTCCTCCTCTCTCTCGTTCTTTCTCTCAATCTTCTTCTTTTGCTCCTTTCTGCTCTCCCTCTTCTCTCTTCCTTCCTTCCTTCCTTCCTTCCTTCCTTCCTTCCTTCCTTCCTTCCTTCCTTCCTTCCTTCCTTCCTTCCTTCCTTCCTTCCTTCCAACTTACTTTGCAGAAGGGGAGACTGAGTTCTAGAGAGATAAAGTTGTGAACAAGTCTACAAGGCAATGAGTAGTTGAGTTGGGACTCAACTCCAGATCCTCTGGCTCCAGAATCCATTTTTCATCCGGCTTCATGGAAGTAGTTCTGGATTCTGGGTTCTGGGCCCGGTTCCAGCAGAGTGGCCCCTCTGGGAGGCCCCGCTGGTCTGAAGGAGTTTCTGATCCTGACCTGATAAAGGCCTGACCTCCCTCTGGTCAGAGAAACTGGCTGCCAGCTCTCCGTGGCAAAGGGCGATACTGGAGAGAGGGAGCTTAGTGGGCGGCTGTGAGGCTTTTGTGGGAGGCACTCAGTCCAGGGCCGCAAGCTCGGTCCCTCGGAAATGCTCCGAACAGGTTCCCCAGGATTTGGTTCAGCCCGGCCAGCGTGCCTTAAGCACCTGCCACATGTGTGGGACTGCGCTGGGCTGGACACATGCAGCCGGGCCCAGAGCTTTCCCCTTGTGCCGCGTGCATTCTGTTGGGAGTCTGCCTGCCCTGTGGCAAAGCCTCTGCCCAGTCACACAGGTAGTATCAAGATTAGAATGGACCCAGATGATCTGACCCCAGAACTCAAGCTACTTAACCTCAGTTTCATCATCTGTAAAATGGTAGAGGGAGTCAGACTTGAAAGCATCTGAGATCCTTTCCAATGCTCTGATCCTTTGGCTCCCAGCACATAGAGAGAGAAATTAATAATTTCACAGGGAGGGGGCCGGGGGGGCAGTAGCACCTGATCCAGACTGGCAGGCAGGGAGGGTGCAGAGAGGTGGGCGTGGGATCTCCCATGCTTCCTCCCAGGCCATCGGGGCAATGCCCGGAGGGCCACAGAACCCCCCGGACTCTCTCATTTTCAATGAACTCTCCATGGGTCTGGAAGTTCCCCCCCTGGGTCATTGCTCCTGGGGGAATTTTCAAGAGGACATGGAGGTTATTTCTAAGAAAAATGTTTCTGCTAAAACATTTTTTTTAAACCACAACAGACTGAAAAGTATTTAAAATAACTCTTGCCGGGTCATTCCCCCTTTCTGGCCTTGCAGAGCAGTCTGGCAGGGCAGCTGAAGACCATGTGGCCAGTGGCGTGGCTCTACTGCTCAGCTCTGGGGGTCCCACATTGGCAAGGATGCCAACAAGCTAGCTGGGCAGCCAGGGGGCGGAAGGCCCCGAGCTCAGCCCACGTGAAAATATGGTCTGGGGACCAAGGATTGTGTGCCCGGAGAAAGAAAATTAGGGGGACACACCAGAGGGCTTTGGAGATTGGAAGGACCGACTGGGAAAGTCAGCAATAGTCAACATTTACTAAGCACACACATTACAAACATACATGTGAACACAAGTGTGCTGAAAGAACATGTTCTTAAATATATACACACAAGGGCAGATGTGTATTTGGATTCACACCTATTTTAATATTCTATATAAACTTAGAAGATAGGAAAGGGTCAGGTTATGAGAAGTTTTCAATGGCAAATGGAAGCTATATTTGGTCCTAGAGGGATGGGGAGCCACTGCAGCTTGTGGAGCAGGGGGGATCCTGGTGATGAGGTCAGATCGACCTTTTAGAAAATTTACTTTTGCTCAGTGGCTCCGGGAAGGGGAGATTAGATTCATTCTACTCGGGCCCTTTGCAGGGAGCAGCCATGGAGAGAAGTAAGGATGGACTATTCCCAAATGGAATGGATTGCCTGGAAGGAAACAGGGAAAAGAGAGAAACAGAGGCTGGGGGGAGCAAGGGAAGGAAAAAGAAAAGGGAAGGGGAAAGAGAGGAAGAGAAAAGAAGGAAAGGGAGTGGAAGGGAGAAAGGAAGAGAAACTGTGGCGTGTGTTACAAGGGAAATCTTACTCAGGTATATTTGGATTAAATGACCTCTGAGTTTGTATGTTTAGAACAGGTCAGGAAGATATGGAAGACAAAGTTTTCCTCAGAATATTTACTTTTGGAAAGGAGTAATGTTGCCCGTTGCATTTTGGTGGAGGATAATTTGATCTGAGCTTTGGATAAAGTCACTGTACTTGTGGTAGAAAACATGACTTTTCAAACTGCCAGAAATCCTGGATTCATAGATCAAGTAATTAAAAAGAAGTATTTATTAAGGACCTAAGTGCCAAGCACTGGGCTGGATGATGGGATATAAAGGATAGAGAAAGGCAGTTGGGATGCAGAGATAGAGACTGGGTCTTAGATACTCACTAGTTGTGTGACCCTGGGCAAGTCACTTACCTTTGTCTGCCTCAGTTTCCTCAGTTGTAAAATGGGAATAATAATAGCACTTTCTATGGCTGTGAAGGATCAAATGGGATAATAATTGTGAAGTGTTTAGCAGAATATTTTAGTAGGATTATAAAAATGTTAGTTATTATTTTTAAAAAAGTGTAATCCAGGATTCAAGGTAGAACACTGCAACAAGACTCTTCATTGGTGGAAAGGATAAGTACTATTGCTGTGTACCTGCAAGAGATGGAGAGTTAGTTTGGACATGTGTACATATATTGTATTGAACTTACATTTTAACATATTTAACATGTATGGGTCAACCTGCCATGGGGGGAGAGGGGAAGGAGGGGAAAAAGCTGGACCCAATGGTTTTGTAATTGTCAATGCTGAAAAATTACCTATGCATATATCTGGTAAATAAAAAGCTATAATAATAATAATAATAATAATAATAATAATAATAATAATAATAATAATAATAAAAAGAAAGGCACAATGGAAAAAAAAAGAGATGGAGAGTTAGCAAGAGCTCAAGAGAGCTGCTTTTTCTCTTCAGGGAAAGAAATCTGTAAACTAAATTTAGACATACAAACACACATATAAACACACAGAGCCCTCACAGATCACACACACACACACACACACACACACACACACACACACACACACACACACACAACATATATTCCCTACAAAAGAAAGGCGCAAAAGCAGTTCCTGCTCTTAGGAGCTTCTATTGCACGACAGTACACGGTGAGAATCACACAGGACCTCCTTGCTGAAGAATGACCTCATGGCTTAGAAGGGTTTACTAGAACAAGATCGGCTGCTGATATTTTGTGCATTTTCAGTCTGCGAGCATCCCTGCTCGGTAAGGAGAAAACAATGATGAAGCTGTTTTTTCTTTCTGAACAATTAGGCTAACAGAGGCGGAGGGCAGGGAGCCAATATCTCCGCCTTTTAATTGACCCCAGAGACAAAATCAACTCTTTACACTTGAGAAGGGAGGCTCTGCTCTTTGGTAATGACTTATAGCTTTTTTTTTTTTTCATGAGTTTTCATTAAAATAATAGGTAGCACCTGCATGACGGAATATTATGCAAGGTAGAAAAGTCCCTACCTTCTCTGTCCTTACTGCCACCTCCCGGAGTCTCCGCCTGGCTTCAAGATTGATAGAGGGTGACCTCGTCTACAAGGTCGATAACCCGTTTTTCTCTAAAACATGAGCTCCTTGAAGGTTGATTTCACTTTTCTCTTCTTCGGTGTTTGACACAGAGCTGGGCGCACTAATAATATAGTGCAACACAACGTACGAAACACGACCTGACAAAACACAACGTTAATATGATTAATATTATACGATATGAGGTGATAGAACATGTGTGGTGTATTATGATATAAAATTACACAATATGCAAAACCCAGTACGGCATAATCTAACACAACAGAACATGGTTCTAACACCCTAGGATGACTGGGATGTGACACGGCAGGATGGACTATTCCGTGTGTAGTGAGGTAGGATAGACATAACCCGACACTAATATAATTGGTATTGCGTAGCATGATATGATGTGATATGACATGTGTCGTGTGCTGTGATATAGAATAACACAATATAACATACAAAACCCAGCACGACACAATCTAACACAACAGAATCTAATTATATGATGCCATAGGACATAATGGGATGTGAGATGATGCGATGTGCTGTAGACACTATGTCCGGTGCAAGGTGACGTGACACGGCACAACATTAATATTACTATTACTCGATGTGATATGACATGTATGCTATGATATAAAATGAGTCCCAATCCCGATTCTGCCCTCCCTGTGCTTCCATCCCGTTCCCATCAGTCTCTCGGGTCCCTCTGTGCCTTCTGTCTGCTCGGACAGAGCGAGTCCACGCTGCCAGACCGTTGTCCGGTCCCCAAGAGCTCTGCTCGCCCCTCCTCCCCCGAGCTCTCACAGTACTTGGAATCTGAGCTCTTGGAACTGGGCGATGGCGACACACTTCTTGCTAATGGAATGGCGTTTGCCCACTTGTGCAAATGGGACTCTGTAGAGAGGGCGGTGACGCGGTCTGGGGGTCTGCCAGGGGCCAGGGACCCGAGGCTTCCAGCTAGTGGCGAGCCTGGCTTTGGCTGCGGAAAGCTGCCTGCTGGGAGGGGAGAGAGAACAGGAAGTACCACGGGGACAGCCAAGGCGGTGTGGGGAGAGTGCTGGCTTTGGACTCAGCTTTGCCTCTCGCTCCCTGTGTCCCTGGGGGTCACTTGTAACTTCTCCCCTCTGGCCCAGCCTTGGTTTCCTTCCCTGTACAATGAAGGAGAACTGTCTGCCCCCCTGAGTTCCCGGGGAGCCCGTGGCTCCGAATGTGCTCTGTGTCTTCCTCCCTGCCCCCCCAGGTCTGCAGCCACGAGAACCGGGCCACCCAGTGGAGGGAGGGCCTCAGGCCAGAGCCAGCCCCCGATGGCGCAGACAGAGCCACCAGGCCCGGCTTCGTGGTAGGTGACTGAGCAAATCTCGCAGCCTTCGTGGGCCTCAGCTGCTGTAGAAATGGGGGGGGGGGGGCTCGACGGTCTCAGAGCCCTTTGTGGGGCCAGTGACTGTGGCTGTGGAAGCCGGGCTGTACATTCTCTGCCGCCCCTTCCCAGTTCCCCTCCTTGTGTGAAGAGTCTACGATCTGACCGGGTCAAGTAGCATGGCCAGGGCCAGGCGGCTGAGAGAAATCGGCGGTCACGGCTGCACCCCAGCCGGGGCTCCCGCAGAGGCGGAGCGGCCGACGTCTCCTCTAAAACCCACCGACTTCTGGGAGCTCGGGGTCATCTCTGAGCCGCGGGAGGGGCCTGACCCGCCATCCTGTCCCAGGGCCCAGACTCTCAGACCTGGCGGCCCACGGTCCCCCTGCGCCCCTCCAAACGGTCCCCAGGAGTCTGCCCTGGGGCCGGAAGGAACCGCCTTAACCCGCCCCTGACCCTCCTGGACACGGAGGAGGCCGGGACTGGGAGACGCGGCGAGGGGTCTTAGCGCGGAGCGACCCCGAGAGCGCCTGGATGTGCCTTATCCTTAGGTCCCAGGACCACCGGGGTCCCCTGCAGCCCTCGCGTGTGTGCGTGAATGTGAGTGAGTCGGTGTGAGTGTGTCTGTGTGTGTGTGTGTCGGGGCTCGCACTAGCGCGCTTTAACGCGGAGAACCACGGGACGCAGAGGTGCGGCCTGGCAGCGCGGGCGTCTATGGGAGCGGCGGCCCGAGCCTTTTCCCACCGGGCAGCGTGAGCCTGGGCAGCCCATGTCGGCGGCACCCGGGGCTCCCTCCGAGGCCGCTTCCCCCTCTCACTTCCTCCTCGGAAGCTCTCCGCTGCAACAGCAGCCCCGGGCCTGCCTTCTCCCCCACCTGAGGAAGCGGCGCGGGCCGGCTCCCCCCGGCCTGGCTCCTTCCCCTTTTCGGGTTCCTTTCTGCCCCTCCCCCCTTCTACCCTACAGAACGTGAGAACAGAGAGATTTAGGCCGAAGATGCCGCCCACGTGACTTCTCCCTGGAGGGGGGAGGGGAGGCGCGGCCGCCCCGAGAAAGTACATCTTTAGTCAGAGATGGGCTCGGCTGCTCCCGGGGGCCCGGCCCGCCCCCCGCGGAGAGGGAAACTGAGGCCGGAGAGGGAGAGGGGCTGCTTCCCCGGGGGCCGCCTGAGCCTGTCCCGAGCCCGGGGTGCGCTGATGCGCTGTGCTCCGGCAGCTGGCCGGCCGGCTCCCCCTCAGCTCCCCAGGGAGCCTCAGGCCCGGCCTCGAACCCGGCTTCTCCCGAGCGCCCAAGTCTCCGTCACGTGACTCGTTTCCGCTCTGCTCCGACGGCTCCTCTGGCCTTTTTGCTGGATCCTGGTCTCCCCCGCCTAACCACGGCGGCTCCGTCTCTCTGTCTGTCTCTCTGTCTCTGTCTCTCTGTCTTTCTCTCTGTCTCTGTCTCTCTTTGTCTCTGTCTCTGTCTGTCTCTCTCTCTGTCTCTCTGTCTCTCTCTCTGTCTCTGTCTCTCTGTGTCTCTGTCTGTCTCTCTGTCTCTGTCTCTCTGTCTCTCTCTCTGTCTCTGTCTCTCTCTTTGTCTCTGTCTCTGTCTGTCTCTGTCTCTGTCTCTCTGTCTTTCTGTCTCTGTCTCTCTTTGTCTCTGTCTCTCTCTCTCTCTGTCTCTCTCTCTCTGTCTCTGTCTCTGTCTCTGTTTCTCTGTGTCTCTGTCTCTGTGTCTCTGTCTCTGTCTCTCTGTCTCTGTCTCTATCTCTCTCTCTGTCTCTGTCTCTCTCTGTCTCTGTCTCTCTCACAGTCCCAATAACTAGTCGCTGTCTCCCGCCGTCCTGTGCACACTTCAGATTTCCGTTTCTAAAACAGCTCATTTTATCTCCACCCAAACCCGCCCTGCGAACTTCCCCATTTCTCGGTGACAGGTGGCCAGGGTGAGAGCGGGGAGTCGTCCTCTGCACTCTCCTTGAAGCCCGGGTAACTGCCCGCCTCCCCTCCTCACTCTCCCTCACCTCCTCCCTCTGTTTCACTTCTCCATCCCCGCTGCCCCTGCTCATTGGGGCTCTTCTCCCTCCCAGCGCCCATCAACTCCCCCCCTCCTGCTTCCTGCCCCCCCTCCCCCCTCAGAGCGCCAAGTTAGTGCTCCTGCACCGCCCGCCTCCGCTATATGATCTTCAGTGGCTCCCATGGACTCTCACCTCGAATGCACACTTTCACAGTCTAAATGCCATCCGCCTTCCCTGTCCCACCTTCCCCGTCCTGTTTTATGTTGTTTCACTTCACACATTCTCTGTTTCAGATAAACTTGTTTAATTGTTTATGGGGCTATTATGTCATAAATAGTACATGTATGTATATGTACAAGGTATACAGCAGGCACTTAATGAATGCTTATTCCATCCATATATGATATGTATTCTCTATAAATATAGATATATATTCTATAGGATATATTGCAGCTATTTCTACTCTCTTGTGCCCTAGACTGAACCTTCCCTTGTGAAAGCATTTTCCCAGCTTCCTCTCCCTCCTTGGTGTACTCCTCCTCCTCCTCCTCTTCCTCCTCCTCCTCCTCTTCCTCCTCCTCCTCCTCTTCTTCCTCCTCCTCCTCCTCTTCCTCCTCTCCTCCTCTTTCTCCTCCTCCTCCTCTTCTTCCTCCTCCTCCTCCTCTTCCTCCTCCTCCTCATCTTCCTCCTCCTCCTCTTCCTCCTCCTCCTCCTCTTCCTCCTCCTCCTCCTCTTCTTCCTCCTCCTCCTCCTCTTCCTCCTTCTCCTCCTCTTCCTCCTTCTCTTCCTCCTCCTTCTCCTCCTATTTCTTCTTCCCCTTTTCCTTTTCTTTTCCATCATCAATATACATAAAAACGATTTCTAAGACCTCTGTCTTCTTTGATTCCCTCTGACTCTTGATGACATCAAGGCTCTGAGTAAATACTTATATCATCTCTTCATTAGAACTAAAATCATCCTTATTGAGTATCTTATGGCTTGACTGTTTATTTTTTCCATTCTCCTTGCCTCCTATGTTTGTATTTTAAAGTTTCTATTTGGTTTTAGGGTCTTTTTAATCAGAAAATCTTAGAAATACTCTATTTTTTCCTTCTATAATATTATAGTCAATTTTGCTGGGCAAGTTCTTGATTGCATGGGATCTCTTTTACCTGTTGAAACTTTCCGAGCTCTCTGTTCCTTTACGGTGGTGGCTGCTAAATCCTGTGTGTCTTTGACTACGGCTCCTCAGGATTCGAATTCTTTCTGCTGTTATGGGCCAGAACTCGAAGCAAGGTGCTAATATGCTGAGTTCACACCTTTAAAGGAGTTCACACCTTTAGAGAGCACATATAAGGAGGAGATTCACAAGTCTGGCAGAACTACAAGAAAGAAGCTCTCAGGGCCAGACCCACAAGCCCACTCTCTTGGAAGTGGAGAAGATTCATTCCAACTTCCACCTTTGTGCTGGATGGAGACTTTGGAGAGAGCTCTCGGAACCAAGGAGAGAGACAGGCCTCTAAGAAAGCTAATACTGGGCCCAGGAAAAGAGACATGACTTTGAAGGAGAAAATAAAGGATTTGGACTTTAACTTCTGGCTACATTTGGGGTGATTATTGAACTGAACTGAAACTAAGGTCCCCAAGAAACCTGCTCCCAGAGAACGATTATATTTTAGAGAAGAGAACATTACAGCTTGCAGTATTAGTTCTTTGAAAAGAAAGTGATTTTGTCCATGATGTTTCTGTGAATTTTCATTCAAGATTTCTCTCAGGGAGCAAAGTCAGTGCTTGGGATTTTTTTTTTTTGAAAGAGTGTTCTGGGAAAAAACAGCCGCAAATCAGAAGAGTTCCCAGGGGCTGGGTAAGTCACCCAGAATCATTCGAAGGAAAAGTCAGACAAGTTGAGTATTTGGGCATGAGAGTGCAGGACACCGTGTAGCGTGGTATTTGTTTCTATTCAATAAAGTGGCCCAACCATAGCAGTCATTTAACTCTTCCTTGATTTGGCTAATGAGATTTCTTAGTTATCTTGCATATGGGTTGATAGATTTTTCACATAGTTGTTTTGAATGGAATTTTTCTGATGATGATTTTTTTTTGGAAGATGATTTCTTACTGGTTTTTATTAGTACTGTGTAGAAATGCTAAATGATTTTTTTGGGGGGGTTATTTTGTATCCTACAGGATGAGCTTTAAAGGCCATTTCAGGTTTGATTAGCGTGTGAGTCAGTCACCAAACATTTACTTACTATGTGCTTTGCACTGTGCTAAGTTCTGGGGCTACAAAAAGAGGCAAAAGCCAGCCTCCCAGTTTAAGGGGAGAGGGAGCAAACAAACACATTTGTACACACGTGATAAGGACAGAGAGGGAAGGCTTTAGGATTTAGAGGGATTGGGAAAGATTTCCTGTAGAAGAAGAGATTTTATTTGAGATTTAAAGGAAGCCAGGGGAGGTAGTAGAGATGAGGAAGGAGAGTCTTCCTCTAAGTTCTACCAGCTAATGCTGCCTCCATCAGCCAAACCTCAGCCCTGATGGACAGGGATGGGCTGGAGAGGATCGCTCTTCTTCCCTGACCTGGGAGTTTCCACTAACAAAACCCATTAGAAGATGGGAGAGAAGAGACGATGAAAAACAAAGAAGGGGGAGAGAGGGGGAAAGTAGAGGAGAGAAGAGAAGATGGATAGAGATAAGGGGGAAGAGAGGAGAGAATCATGGAAGAAGAGATGAGGAAGCACAAGTAGAAGAAAGCCGAGAAGACAGAGAAAGAGTTAAAAAAAAGGGAGAAGAAGCAAGAAGGAAGGAGATCAAAAGAAGAGACGGAAAAGGAGAGGAGAGGGGAAGAAAAAGGAGGGGAGGGGAGAGAGAGAAGCCTTCAAGGACATGTTGTCATGGATGTGCTCGGCGCTGGGGGCCCTTGTCGCTCCGCCACCACCCTGGTCCTGACCATATGTGCAGTTACTGTCTTTTTATAGCGCTGCATATGGCTCCATCTTAATTGAATTTTTCAAAATAATTGATCTGACCTGCATCATTCTGTTAGCTTGAACAAAACAGATTCTGACAGGTTTAGGATGAGAACTAAAACCGCTTCCCCACCAGTGGAGGCTGCAAAGCCCCCAGTCCATCGCCAGGCTTATGTACAAGCTGTTTGGGGCAATAAAGTTAGCGTTATTTACACAAAGACATGGGAGCTTTCAGTGGTTTCTGCTTATTCTCCATCTGGGGCCCAGAGAGATGCTCCCACGGTCACCTTGCCAGGGCCCTTTTCTGCTCACGCGGTCTGTCCTTGGGCTGCTGTTCAGGATCCATCCCCCTGGAGCTTGGAGGGGGCTTGGATGAAGAGGCCCTCGGGGCCCCAAACCAACAGCTCTTGGGACCCCAGGCTTCCTTCTCTTCCTCAGGCTCTTCTACCAACAAGGGCCAGTCCTCATTCGAGCCTCAGCCAGCTGGGCTATAGGCCAGAGGAAGGTCTCATGGAGGCAGCCAGGAGGTTAGAATATGGGGCTAATGGCTCATCCTTGCTTGGTACCAAACACCAGTGGATTTCTCCCCTGCGTCCCCATAATGGGAATCATGTGCGCCCCCAAAAACACCACATGCACCCCCCAAAAGACACCATATGCAGAAGAGCTTCTTGGAAAGCAATTTAAGATCAAAACCGAATAGCAAAATATGGGTAGCCAAGTGAACTGGACCAGTTCCAAATGAAAGATTAGGGGGCTTTGAAGCTCCTTGGGAATGGCGACTGTTCAGGATTTCTGACTCTTGGAGGCTATTTTTAGGTCCTCCCAGTGTAGTTCTTCATTTCATTTGGGATTCTAGAGCAACTTTACTCCTTCCACCCCAGCACGCTTTCAGATAGATGTCAGCGCTTCTCCCATCCAGGCTTTCGGCTTCTGACCCAGAAGGGAGAGAGGCCCAAGGCTGACGTGCTGGGGAAGTCTTGGAGAGATCTCTCCTGCCATTATTGGAAGAGTATTCTTTGCTCAGGGAGTGGAGGAATGAGCTGGGACCCATCTGGAGACGCCCCATCTGGGAGGCATATGGGGAGGGACTGCTTGCAGCCTGAGTGCCTGGATAGGAATGGGGGAAGTGGGCAGTTCTTAGCTGGAATGGCCCGTCCCCGAAGTCTTTAGCTCAAGGACCATTCAGGAGCCCCTTCTGGCTACAGAGGGCCAGCGAGCCCGTGTTTGGACTGCTAGGATTGTGGGTCTGGGGGAAGCCGGGTCTCAGACTACATAGAGTTGAAGTGGAGCGAGGGGAAAGATGCTATAAAAATCCGAGAATGTGAGGACACCGTGCCCATTGCTTCCATGTTAATCAGATCAAATCAATCAAACAATTAAGAATGAATTTAATGTTTGCTGTTTAATGTTCTTCTTTATCCTCGTCACAGAGAGCAGCCAAACACTTAACTATTATGTCACTCCATACACCCCCTCAGTGAGACTGATTGCCACTTAAATGAGATAAACCTGACAATCCACTGAAAAAGCCCAAGTGGATGAAGACTGACTTGTTCAGGCTTTGACTTGCGGGTGAATGGACTGACTGTAGAACAGGTCTGTCCATAGTAGTAGTAGTGGTGGTGGTGGTGGTAGTAAGAGTGGTAGTAGTGGTAGAAGGAGGAGGAGGAAGAGGAGGAGGAGCAGCAGCAGCTAAGATGTAGCGATTCAAAGCTGGAATTTTCCTTTTATAAAATTTAATTTGATCCTCACAACCACTTTGGGCAATGGGGGGCAATTCTTACCCCCATTTTATGGAGAAAATGAGGCTGGAAGAAGGTAAGTGACATAGCCAGGGTCATAGCTAGTAAGTCTGAGATAGAGGGTCTGAACTCATCTTCACTCCAAAATATTATACAGAAAATGAAGGTGGGAAATGAATAAAGCAAGAATTTCATAAGAGGAAGGAGGAGCAGGGATGGATGGCATCTGGTGAATTGAATAGTGTGTTGAATGACTCCCAGTTTCTCCCTGAGTCCAAACCCAGAGAAATCTTTGACTTCTATCTCAGACTGGAGATTGTGGGTATCCCATAGGGCAAAGGAGAGATCAGATTCACGTCGGAATGGACAGTGGCCCATTGCCCAGCATGGCTCAGGGACGATTTTAGAGCAGAGTCAAATGACAATCCTCCATCTTTGTAGTAGCAGGGCCGGAGAGGTTAGTACCTGAGAAAAGGGAGCCAGGCACTCCTAGGCCAAGAGGCAAAACGAGCCTGATGCTCTAGGCAATGATCCACCCCCACCATCCCCCACTTCTGAAAAGGGGTCAACGCAGAAGTGCCAAAACCTGGGGAAAGTGTGTCAGGCAATGGCTGACCAGAAGAAATAGTGATCAGGATTTTATTTGAGATCTAAAAGCTTGATCTACACTTATCTCACAAGAACGTAAGCTCCCTCAGTGCCATTTTTCCCTTGTTTTTTGTCCAAAAACCCTCCCAACAAAGTGGGATGGCCTGCCTTGGGATGGCGGTGGGCTCCCTTCACTGGGGGTCTTCGAGCAGAGGCTGGAAGACCCTTTGTTGGGAATATTAGAGTGAGGACTCACTTCATCATGGAGTAGTTAAGTGCTCCCATTCTCCAATTGGAGGATCCTTTGAGTTTGGGGTGTTCACTCTTTTCAGTCTTAAAAACCTGCTTTAGTGACTTAAGGCACATAGCCAATCGCCGGCCTTTGGGAGGCCATTTTCCAGAGCAGTCCCCCAGACAGGCCTCCAACTGAGCCATTAGAAGGGAGGGAGTCTGCAGCTGGGAGAGGGAAAAGTGCATTAGAAAACCACAGAACGAGCGGCTCTGCCGGGTTCCAGGCGGCATTTCTCGGCATTCCAGCGGCTTCGTCTCCAAAAGGCCGTGGAGACGTCGGCCCCAGAGCACTGAACTCGCTTCTCACACATGGAGCCAGTTCGAGGAAATGTCTCTCTTCCCAGAAGTCCCAGTTGTCCATGGCTTGACCCTGTCTTTAATCCCTGATGTTTAGACTGATGATCTCACTTCTTGCAGCTGCCTGACTTAGGGGTCCCTAATATCTGCCAGCTGACTGGGGACTGGGGACTGACCGATGAGCGTCTTCTTCCTCCTCCTTTTCTTAAGCAAACCACAGTCGGTGAGTGAGGTCTTTCCTAAGAGTTTCCCCAGAATCCAGCTCCCGAGGGCCCCAGGATAAGCAGGAACCGTTTGATCTTACTTGGGGAAAGGGTGAGGAGTTGACTTTGGATCAACCAGTCAATCAACAGACATTAAGGGAATCCCTGCTATGTCCCGGTCAGTGGTGGCACAAAGAATGGCAAGAGCCTAGTTCCTGCCCTCAAAGAGCTTCTGTCCTTTGGGGAGGCAGTCTGCATACTTGTGAGTACGTACAAGACGTATACAGTGTAATTACCCAGCCTCTTCCTGGGGGAGGTACACAGCCAGGGCATGGGGGGGTTCTTGAGCGGTTCTTGAGCTGAGCTTTGGACCCAACCAGGGACCCTGAGGTAGAGAGCCAGGGGGAGGCCGCCTGTGCTGGGAGGCTGTGTGAAAAACAGAGAGGACAGGTGGAAGTCCTTAGCAGGAAAGGCAGGTTAGGAGGCTGTCCAGAGAGCTCACCCCCTCCTCTGACCTTGCTTCTTCCTCCCCCCACCCGACTCTGAACACTCCATACACTGACCTCAGCAGAACCGGCCCAAAGGATTGTGGGCTCCCTTGAGATGAGAAAGTGGAGGGGGAGGGAGGTCCAGTGGGGAGGTCCCTGGGTTTGGAGGCATCTCAGGGACTTTCTGGAGTTTCCTGCAGGTCTGAGATTCTGGGATCAGAAGTCAGGGGATCATTCAGCCAAGACTCAGGCCTGGGGGAGAGGCAGTGGTTAGAGAAGCCCTTGGCTGATGACCCCCAGCTACAAGAGGAGATGGCTCTCTGCTCTGCTGAAGGAACCGTCCTTACCAGGAATTCTCTATGGCAAGGAGAGCACTTGATAGGAGCAGACCTTAGGGGTCGTTTGGCTCATTTCTCAGAGGAAACTGAGGCAGAGAGAAGTCCCAAAGATGGGACCAAGGAAGGGATTCGAATCCAGATCTTCCAACTCCAGATCAAAGCGTCCTTTCTGGGCTGACGACCTCTGGTCTGTCTCCTGATTCTGATCCAGCACGGGCGTCTCGGCAGAAGCTTGCCCAAGCTGGCGGGGGGACATCTGATACCATCCCGATGCCCTCTTTCCCCTGGACCCTCCCTGTGACTGCTGGGGGAGTTGGCTGTGGGGCCTGTGGATCCTGCCCGCCGCCCACTCTGGCTACCGGAGCCTTTTTGCTATGGGTCAAAGTGCCTGAAGGGATCGGCCGGCCAGGGCTGCTGCCCCAGTGGCCAGGCTCAAAGGGCTCCCTTCAGCCACCGGGTGATGTAACCGGGCCTTTGTTATTTCTGCCGGCTGGCCACAGTCTGGAGGCCCAGAGTGGCTGCTCTTACAAAATGCTCCTGGGGAGGATTAAATATCACAGGCCTCGTTCCGCCCTTTTTCTTTTCTCGTTCTAATGGAGGCTGAAGAGAACACCGAGGCGGGCCTGGGTATTTGGTAATTGCCATCAGAGCAGGCCGGGAAGGGAGAGCAGCCAAACCACAGAGCTCTGTGTACAGACAGAGGGAAAGGAAAATAGACATTGGGTCGAGGCTGGTTTGCAGAGTCATGAGCAGGGCCTGCTGGGGGGCACCGGCAATGGAGACTGTGGCTGACAAGCGACCCAGAAGAATCCCCCAGGACCCGGGGCCACAAGGAAACAGGCCCGGCAAGGAAGGGGGAGGAGGCGGCGGCTCCCACTGGGGAGGGCCTGGGAGCTGGACTCATGGGAAGCTGGAAGGCCAGTCCAGGGCAGCTCCTTCAAGAGGAGGAACCCGGCAGCCAGCCACTGGCTTACTCCAGCAGGCACAGAGCTGGCGGGGGACCCTCACACAAGAGGGCCGCGGTCCCTGGCTCCAATCTCGTGCTCCTGAGGGGTCGTAATTTGTGAACCTGATTCCAAAAGACAATGAACGAGGAGCAGGCCAGAATTCACCCCAAGGTTCAACCTTGAGGACGGCATGTGAAAAATATAAGCCAGCTGAGCCTGGGGCCCAGGGGTTGGAAGTTACAGAGGGGGAACTCAAACCCAGATCTTCTGTCTCACACGTAACCGGTTGTACTAGGCGGCGTCCCTATCACCACCGGAACCCCCAGCACCAGCACCAGCACCAGCACCAGCACCACTAGAACCAGCACCACCACATTTATTTCCTGAACAAAGGGTCCTAATCCAAAAGAGAGGGAAGAACGCCCTTTGAGTCAAGGAATTTGCCCCTCCCCTTTGGCCTCCCTCTTCCAAGCTGAGGAACAGACAGAAGTCAAAAGCAGCTTTCAGAGTGGAACCTTGGGGTGAATTCTGGCCTGCTCCTCGTTCACTGTCTTTTGGAATCAGGTTCACAAATTCTGACCACTCAGGAGCACGAGATCGGAGGCAGGAGACTCTGAAATCAGGCGGCCCAGTGCCCGGATTTCACTTTGCTCGATGCCTTTCCTCCGGGAGGAGCCGGGTTATCCTGACTGCATCTCCTTACGAGGCCGTTCCACACTGTCTCCCCTCAGACTCCTCGAGAGCAGGCGCTGTTCTTGTGTCTCTCTGCATCCCTGGCACAAATGGCTGGCACACGGGTCTCTAATAAAGGCTTCTTGTTGTTGTTTAATTAGAAACATTTTATTGCTGCCTTTTGATTTTTATTCCGTAGTAATTACTTGATATAATCATCTCCACCCACTGAACCTTCCTTGGAACAAAGAAAAGCATCTAAATAAAACCGAGAAATCACAGCGATTGTGTCAGAGAGAGTCTCTGTCTGTTCCTCGAGTCCCCGTCTCCCCAGCAGAAGGAACGGATGTTTCCTTGTCCGCTCTCAGGATGGGTCCTTAGACCCAGCCGCCCGCAGTGTGGCTTGGACTCCCATTAGTCGAGTGGGTGTCCATTGTATCCTTGGGGTTCTGCGGGCAGCCCGGCATCGGTCCAGTGCCTACCCCGCTTCTCCCAGTTCCATTTCTTTGTCACTTCTCATGGCACAATACCGACTGCCCTCTGCCCAGGTCAAATGTTTTGTGCTATTTTTTGTCCTTTCTTTCCCTTGCTGCACTTCCTGTTGCTGACCTCTGTAGAGCCGATAGGCGCAATCTCATGATTTTCCAGGCAACAGGTAGGGCACAGGGAGGACACGTGACTGCTCTAAGGACACACAGATGGGGAGGGCGGAGCTGCAGTTGTGCTTCTGAGGAGTGCTCATCGCCCCCAGAACCATCAGCTGTCCGGAGAAGCTGGGCGTTGTGTGGAAAATATGCTGAACAAATGAGCGTTACGTTTGAACTTCCATCATGACTTAGGGGAGAAACCTTTACAGAAACGGACTCTAACACAGAGTTAAGATCAAAGCAGACTTTGATAGGCTAGAGCCCTGAATCCAATTATCTGAAATGTAATTGGGATAAAAGCAAGTTTTAACCCTTAAGTTCAAAAATTAATTTCTCAAATACAAGATTCAATCAGCCCATCAGCATTTACTAAGTACCTACTATGTGTCAGGCCCTGCCCTAAGATGGAGGAGAAATGACTAGACAAAGGAGAGGAGGGTTTTTTTTTTTTTTTCCCCCAGTTTTTTACTGCTCTCAGTTTTCCCCCCTGGGACTTATGGTAAAGCACAAATTTGATATGTCAGTGATATGCTACGGCATCCCAGAAAGGGGAATAGTTTATCTGGCTTTTAGTAAAGTCTTTGATAAAATTTGTCATGATATTAAAGATACCGTCCATATAATTGTATAATTTGAAGGACTCGGATTCTAATTAGAAGGGTTGGTTGATGGACTGAAGGGAATGGTCTTGGGGATATTGGTCTGGGGATTCAGGTGGGGTTGATGGGATTGGATGCTCTGTGCTCCCTGCTGATGCCGAGACTGGAAGATTTTCTGACAGCAATAAAGCACTTCTCGTTTCCATGAGAAACACAGGTAAGACAATTCCAGGACTGGAACACTATAAAAGCTTCCTTTCTCCATCTCTTATAGTTAGCTAATCCTAACCATCACCAACATTTCCATCCTGTTTTCAGGTTTGCCAAGCACTTTACACGTGGCATCTCATTCAGTCCTCACCACCTTCCTGCCAAGTGGGCACCATTAACTTTCCCATTTTACCAATGGGGATTGGAGAAACAGCATGGCGTGGTGGATTGAGAGCTTTAGGTCGTGTAGACCCCAAGTGAGACTTACCTTAGACCTGTTGTGGTGATGTGACTCTGGGCAGATAATTTCATCTCTCGGTGCCCCAAGTAACTCTATAAGATCGTAAATTGAAGGGCTGTGTTGGTGGGCGAAATTTCCTCACTGCTACATCGCTGGACTAATGAAATTGCAAGTTTGTTCCCATTCCCAATGATGAAAAAAATGGAAGTTTCAGAGGACTTGTTTGTAGTTTCATAGCTAATAAGTGTCTGAGGCAGTCTTCAGTCTCAGCTCTTCTGTTGATAGTTGCCATCTAGAGAGCAAGTTAAGTTTCGGGAAGCTTAGATTGCCTCATGAGAGCCATAATGACTTAGTGAGGTAGATGCGACCAGTATTTTTGTCCCCATTTTAAAGACAAGATGACCGAGGGCCAGTGAGATTAAACAAACAATTTCCCATGGTCATAAAACTAGTAAGTGCCCGAGCAAGGAATTGTCCTCAAATCCCTTTTGACTCCAGCATCAATTCTTCTGCACTTTGTGCCAAGATACTTCTTAAAGAATATAACAACAGATCAGATTCTCTGCTGGCATATTATTTTCACCAATTCTGTTCAAAAAGAAAAGTAAAGATAGAAAAAGAGAGAGAAAAAGAGAAAATGTAATGTTCTTTTCTTTAAAGTATAATCATTCTCTGGGAGCAGGTTTCTTGGGGAGCTTCTGGAGGCAGCCTTAGTTTCAGTTCAGTTCAATAGTTCCAAATGTAGCCAAGAGTTAGAGTCCAAATCTTTTATTTTCTCTTCCAAAATCTTGTCTCCTTCCCTTGGGGCTCGGCTAGTTTTCTGGAGGCCTTCCTCTCTCCTTGGTTCCCGAGAACTCACGGCTGAATGTCTCCAGCCAGCACAACGGTGGAAGTGGGAATGAATCTTCTCTGAATCTCCTCCCAGAGAGTGGGCTTGTGGGTGGGCTTGTGAATCTCCTGGAAGTCAATCCTAGCTGTGAATCTCCTGGAAGTCCATGAGCAGGCTTTTCCTTTCCTCCTTATATATTCTCTAAAGGTGTGAAGTCTAATGTGTGAACCAATGAGTGAACTCCTTTAAAGGTATGAACTATGTCCATTACCTTGTCTCAAGTTCTGGCCCATAACATCTCCTTGTAGGATCAGATCAATGATACTGAACCATGCTAAATTAGATGATTATATCCATTCCAGTGACTTAGCACCTTGTAAGAAGCCTAACAAGAAAAAGAGACAGAAAAAGAAAGGTAGAAAGAAAAAGAGAGGCAAAAAGAAAAGAAAGAATAAGGCAGAATGATTGAGAGAAAAAATAGGTAGACAGAAAGAGAGTCAGAAAGACAAAGGAAAAAGGAAAAAGAAATAGGAAAAAGAAGATAGAGTGAAAAGGAAGCAAAGGAAGAGAGAAAATGGAAAGAAAGAAAAGAAAGAAAGATTAGAGGGGAGAGAAGAAAGAAAATGAGGAGAGAAGGAAGGAGGGAAAGAAAGACTTAGAATAAAAAAGTCCTAAATGTTCTAACCAGTTACATTAGTGCCCAGAGAGAATGAGTTAATATGTCTAACTGAGAATTCAAAGGTGTGGAACTTGTGGTGTGTGTATGTGTGTGTGTGTGTGTGTGTGTGTGTGTTTGTGTGTGTGTATATGTGTGTGTGAGTGTGTGTGTGTGTGTATGTGTATGTGGGTGTGTGAGTGTGTGTGTGTTTGTGTGTGTGTATGTGTTTGTGTGTGTGTATATGTGTGTGTGAGTGTGTGTGTGTGTGTGTTTGTGTGTGTGTATGTGTTTGTGTGTGTGTGTGTTTGTGTGTGTGTGTGTGTTTGTGTGTGTGTGTGTGTGTGTGAGTGTGTGTGTGTGTGTGTGTGTGTGTGAATGTGTGTGTGTGTGTGTGTGTGTGTGTGTGTGTGTGTGTTGTTCAATATGTTTGCTGGTTTTTGTCTCATCCGGTATTCTACCTCCAAAGCAGTTTACGTCCCACACTGTTTGGGGAGAGAAGCAAAAGGTCAGTTTTGATAAAACAACCAAAAACACACATGAGGAAAAAATGTTCCTGGCTCTTCTGGGCCAGGAAAGAGCCTGTGTTTAATGGGATGTCTGAATGGGATGTGCTGGAGTTCCAAGAGGCAGAGCTGGAAAGGGAGCGATTTGGGGGCAGGGGGACAGCCTGTGCAAGGCCCAGAGTCGGGGGCAGACAACGGCACATGCTGAGAATTGCTGGCTGGCCAGTTTGAGTTGAATAGAGTGTGAAGGGAAAGGACACGAAGGTAGATGGGAGCCAGGCTGAGGACTTGGCATTTTACCCTAGAGCAAATGGGCAGCCAGCGGAGTGTCATGAGCAGGGGAGCCGCAGGGCAGGGTCTGGTTTAGGAGGATCTTGTTGGCAGTTTTGTGGAGTTGCCGGAGAAAGACTGGAGGCAAGGAGGCCGGTGAGGGAGGAGGCTGTGGGGATCATTCTGGTGAGACACGTGAAGTCCAGCTCCTCTTCCCCTTCCCCTGGGGGCTGCAAGGAGTCTTTGATATCCCCTTTGGGTGCTCTTGCCTCATTCCTGAAGGTCACATGTGCAGAGCTTTGGCGAACCTCCAGCATCTGCAGCACAGAATGTGGGCTTGGCTCCCGTCCTCAGAACGGGGGAGGGATCGCTCTTCTTAGAAATTGTGTCCAGCTGACTTCAGGGGTCAAAGCTCCGCCAGTCCCTCTGCTACTCCCCTGGCAGGACACAGCCAGTAAATCGCCCTTCGCTCCCCCTTCAGCGCCCCGAATGACGTTCACACAGCACTTCTATGGGGAGCACCCCTCTGGAGCACTTCCCCAGCTCTCATTCACTCTCTGGGGCTGGAGTTATCAAAGGATTGGATTGGTTGGCCACTTCCTGTCAGGGATTTGGGGGACTAGCTCTGGGTTCGGGGTTTATGGTTCTGCTGCTTATGAGCCCCCACTAATGTGCTCCCCGTTGGTTATCAGTCAGGAGTCCTAATCAGGTTTGAGAAAAGGATCCTCCTCTATCCATCTATGTCTGCATGTGTTCCTGTTTGTCCCCAGTGCCTCCTTACTCCTGGTTGGACACGTTATCCCCTTTTGGGTCCTTCTCTTCAGTGACTTGTTAATGGAAGTGAAGGTGGGGAGGAAAAGAGGAAGAAACTCTTCTTTCCACCGAAAGCAAGTTCTTTCCGGGGGCTTGGCTCTAATGAAAATCCTCAGTTACAGAACAGAAATTTTCTACCCCTGCTCTATACAGCTCCAGACTGGAAAAATACTGAAATTTCTCAGCTATTTAAAGGTCCCGGAGGCTTGGCTAGCTTTTGCAGTTAGCCAGTCACGCCTCTACTCGTTCTGACCCGAGGAAGACAGCGTTGTCTGTGGCTCAATCCAAGAGCCATTCTCACCTGATAAAAGGACTTAAGGCTCCGAGGTAGGGGAGGTAGACCCTGTCCGGATACCCTGCAGGTTTCATAGCAACGCCATGGGGCAAGTAGCACTGGTATTTTTTGTCTCCATTTGAAAGGTACAGAAGCAGAGTCTCTGAGAGGTGCTGGGGACCTAAATCAGGTCTAACCAAACTATCTCAGTGACCACGCTTTCCCCTGGAGGATCCAGGGCATCAGGAAAGACAACCAGGCTGGGGAAGGGGCGTTTGAGGATGAGGATGGAAAGACACTCAGAAGGGATGGCTCAGGGGGCCTCGTGATGGAATAACCCTTCCCTTTTAGGTGATGGAAACTTCTGAATTGAGAAGTTATCCTAAAGTGAACACAGATGGTAAAGATCATGTAATCCAATCCCGTTCTTTAACAGAGAAGGAAACTGAGGCCAGAAAATCAAAGTGTACTTACCATGGGGGACCAGATCCAGGTTCTGCCACCTGACACCTCTGTGGCCTTTTCTTAAAGCATTCCATCACCATCATATATCATTTCCCAGTTGACAGGCTTCCCTAAAATTTCCACAAAAAGAACCACTGCAAACATTTTATTTTTTATTTTTTTTAATTTTTAAAATTAATTTTATAATTATAATTTTTTGACAGTACATATGCATGGGTAATTTTTTTTACAAGATTATTCCTTGTATTCACTTTTCCAAATTTTCCCCTCCCTTCCTCTATTCCCTCCCCTAGATGACAGGCAATCCCATACATATTAAATGTGTTACAGTTGGGTCAGAACGAGTAGAGGCGTGACTGGCTAACTGCAAAAGCTAGCCAAGCCTCCGGGACCTTTAAATAGCTGAGAAATTTCAGTGTTACAATATATGTGTGTAAAACCAAATTTCTTGTTGCCCGGTAAGAATTGGATTCCGAAGGTTTAAGTAACCTGTGTAGAAATACAACAGTGCAAACATTTTATACTCAATTCCCAGTGTTCCTTCTCTAGGTGTAGCTGTTTCTGTCCATCATTGATCAGCTCTAACTGAATTGGATTTTCTTTGTGTTGAAGATCTCCACTTCCATCAGAATACATCTTCATACAGCATTGTTGTTGAAGAGTACAGTGATCTTCTAGTTCTGCTCATTTCACTCAGTATCAGTTGATGTAAGTCTCTCCAGGCCTCTCTGTATTCCTCCTGCTGCTCATTTCTTACAGAACAATAATATTCCATAACCTTCATATACCATAATTTACCCAACCATTCTCCAATTGATGGACATCCATTCATCTTCCAGTTTCTAGCTGCTACAAAAAGGGCTGCAACAAACATTTTGGCACATATAGGTCCCTTTCCCCTTCTCAGTATTTCTTTGGGATATAAGCCCAATAGTAGCACTGCTGGATCAAAGGGTATGCACAGTTTGATAACTTTTTGGGCATAGTTCCAAATCACTGCAAACATTTTTAAGCATAGAGATTCCTTTCCTTTTCTCTTATCATCTTTGGAAACAGAGCAAGCAGTGGTACTGCCAGGTCAAAGGGTATATAGGTAGTTTAATAATTCTTTAGTTTATAATTCCATATTGTTCTCTTCCAACAATGGATTAGTGTCTCAACTTTTGCACATATTCTCCAACATCTGTCATTTTCCCTTTCAGTCATTTTAGCCAATTTAGTAGGTGTAAAATGATATCTCGTTTGTTTTAATCTGCATTTCTCTCATTAAAAATTATAAAGATTTTTATGTAACTATAATTTTTTTTGGAGTTTTTCATTGGAAAACTGCCTGTTCATATCCTGTGACCTCTTAATGATTGGGGAATGACTCATATTATTTGATGAAGTTCTTTATATATATTTAGATATAAGAACTTTGATAAACTTTTTGTAAATTCCCCTTCCCAATATTCTGTTTTCTTAATAATGTTGGCTATATTTGTTTTATTTGTACAAAAATTTTTAATTTAACATCATTTAAACTATCCATTTTACACTTAATACTCTATATCTCTTGTTTATTCATAAATTATTCATCTATCCACATGTCCCATGTTCTTCTATTTTTCTTTTAGAATCTTTCTTTATATTTAGGTCATGTATGCATTTTGATTTTATCTTGGTAAATGATGTGAAATATTAGTTCATGCCCAGTTTCTGCCTTACTGCTTTTTCCAGTTTTCCCAATAACTTTTTAAACCAAATAATGAATTCTTATTCCCAAATATTGTCTTTACATTTGTCAAATATAAAGTTATTATATTTATTTGCTGCTGTAAATGTTGTGTCTGTTCTAATCCATTTATCTATCTTTCTACTTCTTAACCAGTACCAGATCGTTTTGATAATTCCTGTCTTATAATATAGTATAATGTCTGGTACTGTTAACCTTCCTTCCTCTATACCTTTCTTTTCTCAGTATCTCCTTCGATATTCTTGACCTTTTGTTTTTCCAAGTGAACTTTCTTATTATTTTTTCTAATTCAATATAATTTTTTGAAATGTAATTAGGATGGTGTTGAATATATAAATTAGTTTGACTAATTTTGTCATTTTTGTTATATTGGCCCTGCCTATCCATGAACAATTAATATCTCTCCAATTATTTAAATCTGATCTTATTTGTAGAAAAAGTTTTTAAAAATAATTTTGTTTATGGAGTTTCTGGGTTTGTTTTGGCAGGTATACCCCCAGTTATTTTCTAATGTCTAGAATTATTTTAAATAGGATTTTTAAAATTACATTTTCTTGTAGTGTTTTGTGATGTATAGAAATGTTGATGATGTGCGGATTTACTTTATATATTACAACTTTGCTAACAATTGTTTCTTGTTTCAACTAACTTTTTGGTTGAATCTTTGGGATTTTCCAAGAATATCATATCATCTGCAAAAAGAGATAATTGTATCACTTCCTTTCCTACTTCTATTCTTTGGATTTCTTTTTCGTCTTTTATCTCTGTTGCTGGGATTTCTAATAGAATATTGCATGACCTTGGTGATGGTGGCATCCTTGTTTCACACCTGATCTTACTGGGAAAGCTTCTGGTTTATTCCCATCAACAATTCTGCTTGTTGATGGTTTTAGATTAATTTTTAAAAAAAAATCAACTTAAAGAAAAATGCATTTATGCCAATACTTTCAAATATTTTTAATAGAAATGAGTGTGGAAAGATGGTGGAGTAGGTGACCACAAATAAACAGAGAATCCCCATGGAATGAACAGAGAATGGCAAATACAAAGGGCTGAGGCAGCCGTCCTCCTAACGTATGTTGAGGGGCTGAGGTTAGTTCTGAGTGAAGCGTAAACGGTTTACGGTTTAGGATGTTTTACAACTAAACCACAGCTGGTGGGGGCCGAGGGAAGAGTTTCTCCTCAGGAGCTTTTCCCTCACAAACTTTCATCCAAGGAAGACTCAGTATTGTAATGGAGCTGGGTTATGCCCCCTCTTTGCCTTCCCTCCAGCGGACTCTTCCTCCCATCCTTGGACTCTGACCGTTAATCTCCGGGGTCCCCAGCTTTGCGGTCTAACCTCAGCCTCCCGGGGCTGCGCCCCACGTTATCTCTGTCGCCTTCTGAGAGGCAGTGGGTGCTTTGGACTTAGCGAGCCTGGCAGGGGCTGGCAGGGGCTCAGCTTCTCATGTCCCAGGAGACTCTGGCTGCAAAGCAAGGACAGGGAGTTTCCTCACGGGAGCCCCTAAAGCAAAGAAATCAAAATTTCTCCCCCTTCTTCCTCCAAAGGAAAAAAAAATCAGAGTGCAGGATGGGATGCTCACCTCTCCCTCAGGCAGAAATGGGAGAACCTGGTCATGGGACTACATCATTCATAATGAAGTTCAAGGTCATATTGGATTGACTTTAATTAAAATCTTATTGCTTCTATTCACATGTGCCTCAAACATGGGGTTTGGCCCATTGAGGAACCGATGCCTTCAAGTAAAGCCCCCTCCTTCCAGTGCTCCCCCTCCCCATTTGTCTTATATGGTTAGTGTGTATATAGCTTCCCTATACTTGGAGGTTGGAGTTACGCTGGAGTTCCATAACTTTCATTGGAGTTGTTCAGTTGTTTAAATGACCCCTTCATGACCCCTTTTGGGGGTTTCTTGGCAAAAATACTGGAATGATTGGCCATTTCCTTCTCTAGCTCATTTTACAGATGAGGAAACTGAGGCAATCAAGGGAAGTGACTTGCCCAGAGTCACACAGCCTCAGTGTGTCCAGATTTAACTCAAGAAGATGTCTTTATAGCTCTATTAGTTGCCACCATGATGCTGCTGCCTCTGATGGAGTTACATGTGTGAAAATATCTACACAGACTCTATTTCACCTGAAGTCCAGGTTTCAACAACCACGTGTCAGGCACATGTGAATGGGAGTCATTCTCAGTAACTACTGAGGTCCTTTCTAGTTCTTACATTCTCAGATAGCCGCTCCTGTTTGCCCTGTTTCCAGTTTGCTTATTTTCCAAAGATGAGTTAAAAACGATGGTGGTATAAAAGCCTTCCTTTTTTACTCAATAAAAGAATTTAAAAATTAACTTCATTTTCTTAACTTAATAATCACTGTTTCATTAACAAAATGTATCATAGCTGTCTTAGCATAATACAACTCTTTTAACTTAATGAACATTTTTAGAATTAACTAATAAAACATTTTTTTAAAGAAAATTACAGTGTATGCAGCATCAAGGCCTGAATTAAAATAGACTTGGGCAGGCCATGCTGGTCAGTTCTCAAGCAGGCTGGGCAAAGAGCAAAGCCTCTAACATTCTCCCTGGAGCTCAGTCGGTGAGAATGCCATGGAAAGGGGGAGGATCTGGATTCAATACTTTCCTTTATTAACAGTTATCTGTATGACCTTGGATGAGTTCCTTATCCCCCCTATTTTGCTTACTTGTAAAAGGGGCTTAGATGAGAGAATTTCTATGGGCTCTTGCAGCTGTAAGCCTGAGGGTGGACCACTCTGAACACGAATTGAAATCTTTGCTGGGGAAGAAGGCTAAATCCCATGATTTCTATAGGTTTAACTTATAGAAATGAAGAAAAGATTCAGGGGCCCGAAGGACACTGGCCGCCCCCAGAGCTGTAACTAGCAATTGTTGTGGCCAGGCACAATGGAAAACCCTGACCTTCTTATCTGGCTCCCCTGCCCTTGCCCCATACTATAGGAGAGGTGCTCTAGGAATCCAGGAGAAGCAGAAAGGCTACAAGGGCTGCCTCAGCTAGTCCAACCTAGGAGGAAATTGAGACTTGTGCCAGCCTCAGAACTGGGAATAGAACCCAAATTTCTCACTCTTACCAATGAGCTATGCTGCTTGACCGAGTGATTTGCTCAAGCTCCCACAAAGTTAACGAAGCCTTCCTGACTTCAAGTTCAAGGGCCTCTTCAGCCTGCTGCTCTGTTTCAGACCATGAGCATAGCTCCCTCCATCCCATCCCACTGCACATCGCCAACAGTTCCCACTCTGCTCTTCCACAGAGATGCAAGCACGGGCTAGACTGCTTTGGAAGCTGGTGCCTATTGTCCTCCATGGCTCTTTTCTGGCATAGGGCTAATGGGTTTTTGGAAGACTGAGCTTGGAAGACTTGGCTGCTGCCAAGACATATCCAACCAGTGATGTGGCTGCTGCCCTGGTGAAGAGGGTGAGGAGCGGAAGGGGGTGAGGTCAGAGCCGCCAGCTGTCATCCCAGCTGTTGTCCTGCCTCACTGTGAGCCTCCTTCAGCCACCACAGCCATGCGCTGGACAAAGCTGGGCAAAGATGTCCTTCTCTGTCCTGAAAACCACACCGGGTAGTTTGTCCAGAAGACCAGGACTAATTGAGGGCAAAGAGCATGGAGAGCATCGGGACTCACTGGTGTGGCTTCTGTCAACTCACTTAACTTTTCTGAGTCTAGGCCTCCTCATTTGTAAAATGAAATGGTTGGACATGAAGGCCTTAGAGTTCTAAGACTAGACCACTGCCAAGGGCCTGTAAAGAGTGGGGGGAGTTTGGCTGAATAATAAGCCATGTTCTGCCTCCCCACAGATGGAGGTTTAGTGCTCTCCTCCCATCCCCATAAGAAGATAATGGTGGACCCTGGTTTCTGTTAGCACAATGATGGCTATTTTATCTTTTTTTTTTTTTTTTTTCTTCTTCTGAGCTGCGTGGGCTTTGCAATGTGACCAGAAAGAGCCCAACATCCCTTATTCTTCTCCTATTTTCAGATCCTAATAGCAAACACATGGTCCTCCTGGGTGCCTCACCATGCCTGAGGGGCTCCGGGCCCCTGTTCCCATCCAACACAAGCCTGGGCTTGGGGCCAGCCTGAGAGGGACATGGCTGTCCTGTTACGGGATGCCCTGATTCAGAGGCTCTCTGAAAGGAAGTGAGCTCAGCCTCTCACGGACCGGACTTCTATTGCATGTCTGCTGTAGCCAGTTTCCTAATTGAAGTGGGAAGAAATGGGAAAAGTGTGTAGGCGAGCCAATGGAATTTTTTAGTTAGGATTTTGAAGTGGGGCAGTGCTGCCAAGTCCTCCCCCAGATTCTCTCTCCTTCCTCTCCTTTTCCACAGCTAGCACCCTCGGCAAGGACCTCATCATTTGGAATGGAAATGGATCGTTCGGATATGGTGGGAAGGACTCTGGTGAAGGACTAACACATGGAGTAGAAACCCAATAAAATATAGAAGGAGAGGAATATGGGGGAAAGATTGGAAGGCAGGGGAGGGCCCGGTCATGGGGAACATTGAATGCCGGAGACAAATGCATTGATTACTATTAAGTCACCAGTGATTACTCTGGAGCAGATAGGGTGACATGACCAGAGCTGGATTTCATTGGAGGAAGGACAGGCTGGATAACTTGGGATGAGCCTTGGCTCTTCCCCCATTAGAGTGGAAGCTTGTCAAGGGCAGCGATATTTTGTGCCTTTCTTGGTATCCCATACAACAGCCACAGTTTATGCTAGTTGACCGAGTAGGTGCTAATCTCCGAAGCAATGCTATATGATCTCATCTTGAGAGTAGCCGGGAATAGAATGCCAGGTTGGGGGAGGACAGGACCAGTTACCCATGACAACCAACTTAACTCCATGCTCATTATTTTTTCACTTTGCATTAAATTTATATCACATTAGACTTCACATCTTTGTGTGTTACCTTCTAATTTGTTCTCATCCTGTGCTTTCCTTCCTAATCAAACTGTCAACTCTTCAAGGAGAGAAGGCACGCTTTCTTCCCACTGTTTCTGCATCCTCCCGGCTTTGCTGAGGAAGCCAAGAACAGTCACAAGGTGCTCACTGAGTTCTCCACAAGGATGGCTGGTGGGTACTGGAGAATCTCGCTCTTACAAAGGCTTTGACATCATAGCATCTGAGCAGAAACCCCATCAGTGTCATTCATTGGCAAGTGATGCATGGATGCTCTCTGCTTCCACAGGCACCCATTCGCTTTGGGGGTGGGAGTCCTTCCTGCCTTCAACCTCCTGTCTCTTGCCAACGCCCCCTGCCCCATTTCTAATATTATCCTTTGAGGCTGAAGAAATCAAATGTCTTATCCACAGCCTTTTGAGGCAAACGGAAGGCAATGATTTTGAAACAAAATTTAGAACCCCAGAATTTCAGAGTTCAGGTCAGACCCTACTGAGTCTGATCCATACTCCTTCCCCCAATATTCCTAACACAGTCAGCAAGTGGTCACCTGACCTTGTCTTGAAGGCTGCCATTGGGCGAGGACAGTAGCTGTCGCCTATAAGACAACTCTTTCTGCTTGGCTTTGGGACAGCCCCCATTGTCTAGAGGATTTTTCCTGACACGAAAACTAACTTATCATCTTTGCATCTTGCACCCAAGTAGTCCTAGCTCAGTCCTTGGGGCCAAGCAGACCAAGTCCATTGTTTTCTCCAGATAATACAAGTTCTTGAAGAGTTATTCTATCACCTGGCAAGCATTTTAAAGTACCTACAATGTGCTAAATACTAAGAATGAAAGCATAAAGAAAGAGCATGTCCCCTCTTTTCCAGGCTAACCCCATCCTGAGATGGCCTCATAACTAGGAGTGATGGTTGGTTCTTAAACTCAGGGCTATGTGAGATATTGGCCAGAACTAACACAAGTTCTTATCCATAATAAACACTCCATAAATAATCACTGGATTCATATTCATTCAGAAGGCCTTTGCTGCGTTGGGGATATATTTATTTCCAGGAATGGGAATGAGGTTTAGCAATGAGGGGGAATCACTCAAGCTTTGAAAGCTGCTGACAAGCGGATATGTTAGGAAAAGGAAAATGCCCACGGAAGGAGAGATGACTCATTGGGAAAAGTCATCAGTGCTCAAGGGCTTGTTAACACTCTAGCAGGGGGCTCTTTCTCCTCTGAGGGGGAGTCCATAGTCATCCAGAATCACTAGTACCTTCTTCTGGTATAGGATGGAAGCAGTTACCTGCTATCTAATAGGCATAAGAGACAGCCTAGCGTGGTGGCTAGAGATCTGGGGTCAAGTCTGATCACTGACACATACTGGCTGGCCACAATAGTGTTCCAGGTAGCTCTCTTAAGGTGCTGAGCTGCAGTAGGGGATGGTGTTTCCCTGGGAGTTCCGTTTAAACTAACAAAATTTCTTCTTCACTCCCTCTTTTTACTCCTTTTACCAAAAGATAGCCTCTTAAGTTATACTATTGCTCACCCGTGAGACCTGATGGGGGCTCTCGGAGGAGCTGCCATTGGTTATCTGCCTGTAGTCATTGGCAAAAGTCAGGCAGGATTGGTTGGATGACAACTTCTTTGCACCATCAGGGTCATGAGATACTTTCTTCTCATTTGACAAATGAGGAATCATAAATTTAGAGAAGTGAAGTGATTTGCCCATGGTGGTCCCTAGTAAGTCTCAGAGGTGGGACCTAAGCTCAGGTGTCCCAATGTTCAGTCTTGGGCAAGTTCTTATTCTTTGCAACACTTTCTGCCAGAAGAAGAAATATAATGCTATTTATGGAAAGAGCGTTGGATTTGGAGAGGGAAGATATGGGTAAGAATCTCAGCTCCAAAGTTTTGTAACTGTGTGACCGAAGGCCGGGCTCTTGTTTCCTCATCTGAACAAGGAGCAGGTAGGATATAATGACTTCTGAAGTCTCTTCCAACTCCAGATGTGATTAAATTCATAGAAGAAACATAGAGGCAAAGTGGATGGGCCTTGGCAATTGACTGCAATTAAAGGTTGAAGATGTAGGGGGAGATGATGACTCCAGCTTGAAAGTTGGAGAGTCTAAGAGCCCTACTGACACCCAGAATACAATTTTTTTTTTCTGATGTTGAGGAAAGTGGTGGATAAAAGTACCTGGCATGTGGTGGTCCATGAAGAGTTGGACATGACTGAATGATTGAACAAGATGCTTAGATAAGCAAATGAAGAAGGAAATAGGGGTGAGCTCTGGGCTCTCAGTTTCTTTGCAGAATGGATAAATGCAATACAATTATCCTTATTGCTCTGAGACTCATTCATTCATTCATTCACAAACACTTAATAAATAGCTACTTTGTAGTAAATAAGATGCTATGTTCTTAGACTACAATGACAAAAATAAAATATTTCTTGCCTCCAAGGAACTTACAACCTGTTGAGAAAAACAACATATACACAATAAGCAAATAAGAAATAGGTACTAAGTATTTTAGAAGAATAGGCACTAGTGGCTGAGGAGATCAGGATGGGCCTCCTGTGACATTTGAGATGACCCTTGAAGAGAAGTAGGGATTCTGAAAGGCAGAGATGAGGAAGAAGATTATTCTAAGTATGGGAGTCACCTTCACCAAAGCTATCATGATGGGGAGATGACCCATGGCCATCTTGGGTAAACATCAATCCCTTGCTAATCTTACCAATTTAGAAAGACCTAGAGTCCAGATGTTATCTGAAAGACACTGTGCTGAGCACTGGAGATATAAAAAGATTTGGAGCAAAAAGGAAACTTAGAACCTTCAGTCTCTGATACCTAGAGACAGCATCAGATAGATAGTGAATGGCAGTCAGAATTTGAATCCAGGCCCTCTGTCTCCAAGTCTCATGTCCTTTCAGTTAGAAGCCACAATGTGTATGGAAACCCTGAAGACATGGAATCTTTTTTTTTTTTTTTTTTTTTTTACATGAAGCCATAAATTTATTTTTTGTATTCTTTGGCATTCTTTAATTTGTATGTGCTTTTCTATGTTATATTGCTATTCTTTTATTTATTTATTTTTATTAATTTTATAATTATAACTTTTTTTTGACAGTACATATGCATAAATAATTTTTTTTTACAACATTATCCCTTGTACTCCCTTCTGTTCCGAATTTTTCCCCTCCTTCCCTCCACCCCCTCCCCTAGATGGCAGGCATTCCCATACATATTAAATATCTTATAGTATATGACATGGAATCTTATTATCCAGTCATCATTTGTTTGAAGCCAGAACATTTGAAGAAAACAACTCGGCTGCACATCTCCACCAACATCCTCTTAAACTCAAAAAGCAAACATGCTGTGGAGCCTGGACCAAATGCAAGGCAAGTGACCATTTGGAGTCCAGTGAGAATGCTTGTGTCAACTTACCCATAGGGTTTGGTGGGATGGTTTCTGCCAAAAGCATGGACTGTACACATTTTGTTTTGAAATCTGTTGGTGTTGAGTGAACAATTTACCCTGAGACTTTTTACTTGCCCCTCTGGGAAGGAAAATCCCCCTCAAGGTTCTCCAGGTTTCCCTTCTACAAGGAAATAAAATATATTTTCATCATGCACCTTGTCCTTTCAGTATAAGACAAAGGAGTAAGTGGAGAAAAGCAGAATCTCCCTCTAAAGGGGCTTCTCTGGGGGTCTCCAGGAATCAGGAAAGCCTCTAGCCCAGGGCTCTTTTCTGGACCCCAGCCCCGACCCAAATATCATTCCCTGACCCACTATATCTTATTCTGTGCCCAGTACCTTCTCTCAAACTGCTTTTTCCTTCTCTCTACCTTTTTTTCTCTCTCATTTCATCATATTTCTTCATGTTCCTGCTCAGTGACAAACATTTCTTTGTGAAAACAAAGCTGATTTATTTACCCTTTCTAAGGGGGATCTTTTAGTGGGTCCCACTAGTTTCTCAGCAGATGCTCCAGAGAAAGTGCTTCCCCTACTTTCTCTCCCCAAAAACCTACCCACCGCGTTTCCCTAAGTTCTTTCCTTATATTTTATTGGTGTATTTGAAGTCTGCACTGACTTTCCGAGTGATGCTGATAGGTTTAGTCCATCTTTCCATAAACAGAGGCATCATGACCTTGGTCCCTGCCTTTATCTCCATGGGACTGGCTGGGATTTACGAAAGGCTTCATGGTTTCCAAAGTCCTTTCTACTCCATTATCTCAATGGACCTATACCATAAACCTGTCAGGGCATTTGACAAATGAGCAAACTGAGGCTTAAAGCTGTTCAGTGTCCTGGATTCCATGACTGGGGAATCAGCCTTGTGTCAATACTTTGAGGATCTCTCATTTTCCTGGGCAAGGTGGTCCTCCATGAATACCAATTGCTATCTTTCTACATCTTATTACTTTTTGTAAACACCTAGGACCACAAAATTTATCACCTAGTGGCCAAGTGATTAGAGATTTAGACCTAAAAGAGGCTTTGAAGGTCATAGAGATACAGATTTATAGCTTCCAGGGACCTTAGAGTTATCAAATCTAACTTCTGCATTTTTACAGATGGGGAAACTGAGGCTTGGTGAAAGGAAGTATCTTGGTCAAACTCACATAGTAGGAGAGCCAGAATTTGAACTTGGATCTTATGATTTTAGATTTTGCATGTTTTCTTTTCCATTATGCTATGTGTAAGCCTTATTCATTCTGTAACACGAGGTTAGAAAATGTGTTCTCAAACATTTTTTCTAGGGGCAGCCAGGTGGCGCAGTGGATAGAGCCTTGAATTCAGGAGGACCCGAGTTCAAATCTGGTCTCAGACACTTAACACTTCCTAGCTGTGTGACCCTGGGCAAGTCACCTAACCCCAATTGCCTCAGCAAAAACAAAACAAACAAACAAAAAAAAAAACCCAACATTTTTTCTAGTTCCAACATTCTATGACTCTGTCATGTGGTAATTTTGGGATGAAAGCACCTGCAGCTTGAATCCTTTATTTTGAAGTCCCCCGTGACTGATTTTGGTTGCAAGAATTGTAGCTGTGTGAGCCATTGTGCCCCAAAGAGAAGCAGATCAGTTCCATTCTATTAAATGATATTTAGGAACTGCTGATTGAATTTTATCAGTCCAATCTAACCCATTTCAATTCTATTTAATCCAAGCACTGTTTGTGCCATAATCTCCCTGAACCTCAGTTTCCTCATCCATAAAATGGGAAGTTGAACCAGATGGTCTTGGTGATCCCTTCTAGCTATAGATCCATGAGTTCACATCCAAAGCACTATGATAAGCAAATGGGTTATTGACAAGCTGCTCTCTGTCCATAAGGGATCCTATGAAGGTTGGCCACCCCCAGAACCATAACTAAGAATTCTTGTACCTGGGGCAAATCTGGAAATGGGGAGGTGGAGATAAGGACAGTCTGATGATAGGTGCAGCCCCGCTGGCAGAGGGCACGATCTGTCCCCAAGGGACTTGCACCTTTGGTGTCCATGGAAGATGAGGAAACGGTTGTCTTGGTGATGGGATCCCGATGGTGGTGAGTGTGCCCCATGGCAGAGGATAGCTAGGAAGGACTCAGGTTAAGGGGTCCCCAGACGGAAGGGGCATGGAGTGCTCCAATCCCAAGTCATCCCTCCAGAGCAAAGCCCTAATTCTGTTTCGGATCACTTCCGGAGCATCCCTCGTTCCTCCCTTTCTCTCTATACACAGTGTTCTTTCTAACGAGGCAGAAGGAGAACGGCTGCCTCAAGGTCTTGGAGATTTCCAAGCAACCAGAGTGTAAAATTGATAGCTCCTGCTCTCTTGCCATGCTCTCGTGTTAGAGGGGGCTGAACAGATGTGGTTCAGATTGGACGCGTTCCCTGGAGGGGCCCTCGGTCACTGCTGCTGCTGCTTGAAATGTTCCTAACTGCGGACTCGCGGAAAGAGAAAACTGCTCTGAAAAGGATGGTCCTGGGGCCTGGGTGGCTTTTAGGGTCTTGTTCTGAGGTGGGGCCGATGGTGCGGATCTGGGTATTCGTTTAATAAAGCAAAGAAATTAGCACCAACGGCAATAAATGTGTTGTTCCAAATGGCAGGTCATAAGAGAGGGAAAATTACTCAGAAGTAATTTAGAAACACGTCTCACGGCCAGATGCAATATAAACTTGGCATTGCTGAAGGCCAAAGGCATCAGAAGTCTAGCCAGGGTCAGCTGATCCTCTTCGGGGTTTCCATGACCCTGTTGTCGGGATTCCTCTGGGATGGGATCCGGACTTGTCAGGCCTTTCCCCACTCTGGGGCAAAAGATGTCATCTGTTCCTTGGTTCCCAGAAGTGGCTGGGGGCTGGATTTGGAATCGGGAAGACATGAGTTCGAATCCTACCCCCAGTTATTGTTAGATGCGGTTCCCTGGGGAAGTCCTTTCATCTCTCCAAGCCTTCATTTCCTCCCTTGCAAAATGGGAGTCTGAGTTCTAGAATCAGCTTTATGGAGTGTTATGAGATGTATGCTACACAGGATGAGAAAAGCGTTCTGCAAACCTGTGGGAGCTCTACAGGTGTCTGCTGGGGTAATTGGGAGGAAGATGAAGAGGAGGAGGAGGAGGAGGAGAATGAGGAAGAGGATGGTGATGTAATGGTGGTGCTGATGGTGGTCATGATAATGGGGATGAGGATGATGATGATGGGGATGGGATGATGAAAATGAGGATGAGCAGGAGAGGAGGAGGAGGAAGGGAAGGAGAAGGAGGAGGAAGAGGATGGTGATGTAATGGTGGTGGTGAAGGGGATAGGGATGAGGAGGCTGAGGAGGATGAAAATGGTGAAGGTAATGGTGGGGGTGATGATGGGTGATGATAATGAGGATGATGGGGATGGGGATGATGATTCTACTTGCCCCTGGGAAGTACAGCTGAACAAAGCAAAGTGGCTGCTCTGGGCGGTCCCCTCTGACAGACTCACTCTTGGCTAAGTGACCCTGGGAGGTGAGGGACAGGGAGCTCAAGGAGGCGGCGAGCGTCCAACAGAGGGGGATTTTGAACAGGATCACGGATAGGGGTAAAGATTGCATCACGGACCTCATTGACAGCGAGAACTTCCAGGTGAGGAAAGTCCCTTTGCTGATGCAACGATAAGAGCATTGTGCACTCACTCACACACACACAGCAGGGAGATCCCCCTCCTCCTTCTGCACAACCACCTCAAGGTCCACGAGCTTCCAGCAGGGAATCTGGACAGTCGCCAGAGAGACGGGTCCCCTGTCTTCTCCTCCCCCACATGAGAGCCTGACCACAACTTCTGTTCATGGCCTTCCCCATGGGCTGAATGGCCCGGACTCCTGGCCTGGGCTCTAGATGGCACGATGGATCTCCGGAGGCTGGCTAGCACGACAGCAGGACTCCTTGGTGCACAACTGATTCCTTCCTTGGGGGGGAAATGGGATCTGTTAGTTTTTCTAGAAGCCACATCTGTTCTTTCCTCTGTCTCTGTGTGTCTCTCTGTATCTGTATCTCTGTCTCTGTGTGTCTGTCTCTCTCTGTGTCTATGTCTCTATTTGTCTGTATCTCTGTCTGTGTCTTTTTCTGTCTGTCTCTCTGTGTCTGTGTCTTTTTCTGTCTGTCTCTCTGTGTCTGTGTCTGTCTCTGTGTCTGTGTCTGTCTGTCTGTCTGTCTGTCTGTCTTTCTCTCTCTCTGTGTCTGTGTCTCTGTCTGTCTCTGTGTGTCTGTCTGTCTCTGTGTCTCTGTCTCTCTTTCTTTGTGTCTGTGTCTCTGTCTGTCTCTGTGTGTCTGTCTCTCTCTGTGTCTATGTCTCTATTTGTCTGTATCTCCATCTGTGTCTTTTTCTGTCTGTCTCTGTGTCTGTGTCTGTCTCTGTGTCTGTGTCTGTCTCTGTGTCTTTGTCTGTCTGTCTCTCTGTGTCTGTCTCTGTCTCTCTCTGGAACCAGACAAGGAGGCGGGTGCTCTTGGGCCCATGAGGAGGGAAAGGAGAAGGCCAGATGGCCGTTATGTTGCTCTGAGCCCGTTCCCAGGACATCAGCAGGCTGCAGCTCCAGGGGATCTGGGAAGGGGGGGTCACTGCCCACTGGGAGCTCCCAGCAAAAAGGAGAAAGGCCTGGGCAGGGGGGGCAAAGCCTCAGCCGCTCTGGCAGAAAGGCCGTGAATCCCCCTGTAAATCACCACTGGCCAAGCCCAGCTAGGTGCCCTTTGAACCTCCCATGGCTTCTTTATAGGCTACGGCTAAAGAAGTCGGACTTTAACGGGGCGCATTTTAAACAGGCCGGTTTGTGGCGCACAGACAACGAGGGGCAGTGAATCGCCTTCTGTGTTCCCTGTTTCGGGTGCCCACATTTGCCTGGCTGGAGCCCACTCTTGAGAGAGAGAGAAAGGAAGGAGCTGTGGGCACTACAGAGGGCCCATTATCTCAGCATAATCCTGCCCTTTGAGTAAGCCACAGGGGCAAGAGTGGGGGGGACGAGGGGGAGAGAGGGGGGAAAGGGGGAGGGAGACAGAGGGGAAAGTGAGGGGGAGAGAGAGGGAGGAGAAAGAGGGAGAGAGGGAGGGAAGGAGAGAAAGACAGGGAGGGAGAGAGAGAGACAGTCACAGAAACACAGCCCCACACACACAGAGAAAGAGAGAGACAGAGGAGGGGGAGAGAGAGCAGTGAGAGGGAGAGAAGAGATGTGGCTTCCAGACAAGCTGACAGATCCAAGCCCAAGTTCCATTGCAGGGATCCTTGCCCGTGACTGCCAAAAGGCCTCTCTCCCCGGCTAGGACGAGGGCTTCTCTCCCTGCGAGCCGCACAAAGCCCCCGATGTTCCCCCACGGGGCCCACCCTGGGAAGAGCCGGCTTGAGGGTTCTTGGCTCGCACTTTCCCATTCTTTTTTCCTGGGTGAGTCAGAGTGCAGATTCTCAGCAGGGCCAGGAGGAATGCCGTCTCAGCCCCCGGCACCCGGGCCCACGTCTGGGGGAGCTCAGGGGCACAGTCCCAGACAGAGACTCCCCTGGACCAGAGGAGCACCCCCAGATGGCTCCGGGAGGGCGAGACGTGAAAGAGCATCTTTTTATGAGAAGAAGCTGCCGGCCCCCGGGAGAGCCGACCCAGCCTAGGGACCGAGGACCACCAGATGGCTGTGTCTGGTATGCTGACCAGACCGGTACTGGTTGGATCAAGGAAGGGACCTTAGAGATCACATGGTTCAACTCTCTTATTTAACAGATGAGGAAACGGAGGCAGGACCAGACAGATTAAATAGTGTGCATGCAATTACATAGAAAATAAATATCTCAGGTGAAATTTGAACTTGGGTCCTCTGACTCCAGAGTCAATATGTTTCCATGTATTGTTTCTTTGACTCATTTATGGAAGATGAAACTGAAACCCAAGGAATAAAAGTGATTTTTGAGTTATGGGATCACGGGTTTATCACTGGGAGGAATATTAACAGGCGGATCATTCAAGCCTCTTGTTTTCCAACTGAGGAAACTGAGACTGGAACAGAGGCGGTGATTTCTTTTTCTTTTCTTTTCTTTTTCCTTTTTTTTTTTTTTTAAATTATAGCTTTTTACTTACCAGATAGATGCATGGGTAATTTTACAGCATTGACCATTGCCAAACCTTTTGTTCCAATTTTTCCCCTCCTTCTCTCCCCCTGATGGCAGGTTGACCAATACATGTTAAATATGTTAAAGTATAAATTAAATACAATATATGTCTACATGTCCAAACAGTTGTTTTGCTGTACAAAAAGAATTGGACTTGGAAACAGTGGACAATTAGCCTGTGAAGGAAATCCAAAATGTAGGCAGACAAAAACAGAGGGATTGGGAATTCTATGGAGTGGTTTATAGTCGTCTCCCAGAGTTCTTTTGCTGGGTGGAGCTGCTTCAGTTCCTTACTGCTCTATTGGAATTGATTTGGCTCATCTCATTGTTGGAGAGGGCCACGCCCATCAGAATTGATCATCATATAGTATTGTTGTTGAAGTGTATAAAGATCTCCTGGTCCTGAGGCAGTGATTTCCTAAGCTTGCATGGAGTAACTGAAGCCAGGCTCCCCCTTACTGACTCTCCAGCATCATCTGGCCATTTCCCCATACAGCCTGGGGAGGGAGATACTTCCTGGACCTTCAGCATGAGGCTGGGAGTAGCTGGGACTTTTCATGGAGAGCTTGGGAGAAAGGGGGAGCTGGAGTCTGAGGGAGAGGCCGGGGCTCCACCCTCCCCTCTGCCCAGGGACTTTCCCCCAGACTTGAAAGCATTTGAAATGTAGAAATCATGTCATTTTCTTGGTGGTAAAAATCCCAATGGGCCCCAGAAGGTTCTGGTTTTCTAGGAGATTTAGAAAGACCCACGGAGAGTGTGTCTGAGGACGGGACGAGTGCTCTCTGTGGATCTTTGCCCCGTGGTTCTGGCTGCCAAGGATGGTCTCGTCTCCTGGATCCAGCTCCGGGTGTTTCTGGGAGCTGGTCTAAGCTGAGGAAGCCTGGGGATGCCTGTCGCCCTCAGTGAGGGGCACGGGGCCATTTGTCCAAGGGCCGGAAGGCAGAGAACCCAGGGCTTCTTGGCAAGTTCTTGGTCTCCTCTTGGCCCAGGTTTCCCTGTCTCTAATGTAAGGGGATCGTACTAGGTGACCTTAAAGGTCTCTCTGGTCTTTGATTTATGAGCTGATTCTATGATTTCTCCAGAGAATTCTGGAATGGCAAAGCCGGAGGGGAGATCAGGGCTTATTAAGTGAGTGAGAAAGACAGAGAGAGACAGAGACAGACAGAGAGACAGAGGGAGACAGAGAGACAGAGACAGAGACAGATATAGAGGGAGGGGGGAGACAGAGAGAGACAGACAGAGGGAGACAGAGAGACAGAAAGAGACAGAAAGAGATAGGGAGAAGGAGGAGAGGGCAAGGGAAGAGAGAGAGAGAAACAAGAAAAAAGAGAGAGACAAAGACAGGAGGAAGGAAAGAGGGAGATACAGAGAAGCAGAGACAGAGTGAAAGACAGAGACAAAGACATAGAAAAAGAGACAGAGACAGAGAGAGACAAGTGAAAAATTATTATTTTTCTCAGAGATATTACTGTTTCTGTGTTTCAGATGAATAGATGAAAGCTCAGAGAAATGAAGGGAATTGAACAGACTGAACTGCTAAGTGTCAGGGGCGGAATTAAATCCAAGTATCCCTGACTCTTCCCTGCACTTTCCTCTGCCTGCCTTTCTCTCCCCCTCCCCCTCCCATCTCACAGCTATACTAGCAACCACTTAATGAGTCGGGGCGAGACGTTTCAGGGCTTTTCAACGTGGGGAATTTCCAGCCCCGAAGCTGGTGCACGTGTAATGGCTAACGTCTGCACACTCGGGAGAGAAGACTTTTCCTAACGGCCAGGCAGAGCATCAGGGGCCCGGGGGAAAGATGGGAGGCCGGGCCCTGCTCGGCTCAGGGCCAGGTCCCGGTGATCTGGTCTCAGCCTCTCTCTGATCCCGTCTCTTTCTCTCGTCTCTCATGATATATATATAAATAAACATATGTGAGACCTATATATGTATACAATATACATACACACAGACACCTACATACACAATACACATAGAAACACACATATTCACCTATACACACACATACCTATATAAGCATACATATACACCTCTCTCTCTCTATATATATGTATATACAGACCTAAATATACACACGCATACACCTATATACACACATATACACATACATATACATAAACACATACATACATATATATAGACCTACATGTACATACACACATACACCTTTATACACACATATATACACGCATACACATACATATACTTATACACATATATACACGCATACATACATATACTCTCTCTATATAAACTCACCTCTCTACATACACACATATACACATACATGCACACACACATATATACATACGTACATACATATACATATACACACATACATACATATATATAGACCTACATGTACATACACACATACACCTTTATACACACACATATATATACACATACGCATACATATACTTATACACATATATACACGCATACATACATATACTCTCTCTATATAAACACACCTCTCTACATACACACACATACACATACACGCACACATATACTTCCATACATGTTTCATTACAAAGACTAAAAGGCTTGAGCACACGTCCACGTTATGCATGTATAAATGTCGGTGCGCAGGAGGCAGAGAAAAGAGCTCCGATGGGAAGAGAGCAGAGACCTGAGGGGAAGATGGCAGAATGAAGGGAAGGAGTCCCAGGGCAGAGAAACCCCATGGGGGCCGCCTCTGGATTTCAGGTCCAGGCGGAAGGAGCCACAGTCGTCATCGCTCCTAGAGCGACAGCTTGGAACACTCGCCCTCCTGGAGGCAGGTCGGCAGGGTCACCTCCCAAGCCCATCAGTGGTAGGGGCTAAGACTGTACGTCTTTGTCTACACAGCACCCAAGATGCTGTAGGCATCTAATAAATGCTTATTGATGATCAGGGGGTCTCAGCAGTCATCCAGCTCAGGGAGGCCCAAGGTCATGCAGTTAGCCAGAGGACTTGAACCCGGGGCCTTCTCACCCCCAACCAACCACTGCTCATCGGCCCAGAGGACAAGGACTTGGAAGGGGGCAGAGAGAGTGACTGAGGGGCCGGGGGGGGGGGTAGAGGTGCTGCTGTGGGAGAAAAGAAGCATAAATTTTCCCCAGAATGCCATTTCCGCAGAGCCAGCCCTGCCCAAATGGGCCGTGGAAATGTCCTGGATAACTTCAGCCTTGTCCCTTGAAAGAACATTGGCGTGAATGAGCCCACCAGAGAAAACCCTTTCAAAAGCATCCCTGGCCTTAATTTCTTTAATCAGCTTGAACGGAGAAACATTTTCTCACAAAGAACTGGTTCACATTTCCAGGAATTGGGCTGGGGAACTTTTTATTCCTGGAAAGAATTGCTCAAGCTCCAGTTTCTGAGTAGGGAGGGCCGGGCGCCCCCCCTCCCCGACCCAGAGGAGACGATGGAGATAAGGAGAGGCCCCAGCTGAGGAGTCTCCAAATAAACAAACAGAGGATCCCATCTGGGCTGAAGAGAAATGGGGGAGCGTGGGATGGCCTGGTCAGCGAGCAGATGGACAGAGACTTTCACCAGGTCTCGATGAACCCAGCAAAGCTTAATGAAACGAGCAAAGTCAGAAATTGGAGACTGGGGAGTGACTATGAAGCTAAGGATATGGGATTTTAAAACACAAGGGATCTACATTATCACCCAGATTAGACCTCAGTCCACATGGCAGGTGGGGGGGGGGCAGACAGGAGAGGAGAACAACGGATACATAAGGATGATGATGGGGGGAGTGGCTAAAGGGACGGATTTGGATTCAGATTCAAGTCCTAGAGCCTGTTGGCCTTGGAATCAGGAGAGAACTGAGATCCCGTGCCAGATAGCAAGTGACCAAATCATTTAACCTGTGTCTCACATTCATCATCTGTAAAATGGGAACAATAATCACGCTCCCAGGGATGTTTTGGGATCCAGGATGATTTAAAGAGCTTTGCAAACCTCAAGTGCTGAATATCTCTCACACAAGCCATTATACCGTTCACTCCCCACATGGTAACAATAACAGAGACGGGAGAGGCTGGATAGAGAAGTGGGCAAGAGTCGAGGGAGTCGAAATCAGAAGCCACTCGATAAACCTCTGACAACTTACGCTGGGACACCAGGCTCTAGGGCTTTGAGGGCAAAATTGAAACAGGCCTACCTCGGGGAGTTTATAGTCCAGTTTCTGATGCATCGTGTCTGGGGGACTGATTGAGTGACAGCTCCTTGGAGTCTCCTCCAGAAGAGTTTCTTGTCTGCCCTGGGAGTGATGACATCGCACAGGTCTAGGTCAAGGCAACAGACATTTAAAAATGGTCTCACTTGAGCCTCCTAGCTCCCTCAGGAGAGAAGTACTACAGTATCTGTCTTCCTATTACATACGGGGAAACTGAGGCTCACAGGTGACGTCCAGTGGTCCCCTGCCTCGTTAGCATCAGAGGCAACATTCATACTCAAGCCTTCTTGACTCCATGGAAGCCTCGTGTCCCAATGACTTTTGAGTTTACCTATTTCAGCTGGATAACCTTGAGGAGAGCCCTGTTCATGTCATGAAGGCATATGACAGATATCACTGAGAAATACCAGCTATATCCATGGCAGCCTACTTGTGTGACTTTGCTCCAGTGATGTCCCCTCTCTTGGACTCAGTTTTCCCATCTGTAAAATGGAAAGGTTGCACTCGATGGCCTCCAAGTTCCTTCTAGCTCCGGCTGTGATGCTGTGCTATTTGGGGCACTTTACTGTGGTCTTCCCTTAGCCCTCCCCTTCTTTCTAGCTCCATATGGACCCCTCATGAGAAGCAGCCAGGAGCGTGTAGTGTGACCTCCGTCAGAGGGACTGGAGCCATGGGTTCTGTGTGAACCCCGGTGGGCAAGGCAGCCGTGCCCCGGTTCCAGCCCTTTGCTAAATGGGAACACATGTCGCACTTCCCTCCAGAAGGACTCCTTGGCTGCTCTGCTGGAAAATTTCAGGAGGGGATTTCTCCCTGGTGGATGTCTCCAGGGAAGGTTCGAGTAGAAAGGCTGAGCTGTGAGGTGCAGAATGAGCATCTCCCACAGTATCCCACAGATGGCTCAGGTCCTCCCCGCACACATGCTCCCTCCAGCCTCCGCTGGGTAGAGAGAAGGATCAGGAGTCAAACTTCTCTGGAAAAGAACATAAGGGGCTGGTGGAAGAGAGACCCGAAAGCTGACCCTCCCACCTGGACCGTTCTCAAGGAGCTCCCCCAGCACCGTCACGGGTCCAAGAAAGGAGCCGGGCGCCTGAGCCAAGACATCTGGGTTCCATTCTCTTATAGGAAGGAAAATGACCTAAAGGCCTCTCGAGAGCTTTCATAAAAGCGGGAGTTTTAGGTTCAGCACCGACTGGGAGGGTCAGGATGCTCCCCAGGGAGCCAGCTACAGGTTGCAGAATGTCTACCTCCTGAGGACAGACTTTTATGTGGTTTGGTCTTTGTTATCCCAGCACCCAGTAGGACCACAGACCCCCAGCAGCAGGCCTGAAAGGGGTCTCAGAGCCTACTTACAGCAACCCCCTCATTGGACAAATGAAGGAAATGATATACCTGTGGCTTCTTCTTCTGGAAGACGGTGGCCATCCCAGTTTTCCCAGAGCTTTTCTAGAGGACCTGGCTGGGGAGTCACTGACTGATGTCGCAGATTGGCCTTTGTGCATTTTTTTTGGCAAATTACTTTTGATTTGATGTATTGATGAAAAATGTTGGTCTAAGAGAGGAGATGCCATCTTTTGGTTAAGACCTCGGCTGACATGATGGTCAGTAGAGTGGAAAATGGGAGAACTTAGGGTTAGCCTGGAAATCCAGGGATCTGGTCCTAACTCGGAGGAGGGGACTGTGTGATCTTGAGCAGGTCACTCTTCTCTGGATCATGTTTTTTTTTTTCTTTTTTCTATTTTTAATTTTTTATTTATAAAACATATGCATGGGTAATTTTTCAACATTGACCTTTGCCAAACCTTCTATTCCAACTTTTCCCCTCCTTCCCCCACCCCCTCCCCCAGATGGTATTCCAATACATGTTAAAATATATGTTAAATACAATATAGGTATACATATCCATATATTTATCTTGCTGCACAAGAAAAATCGGATCTAGAAAGAAAGAAAAAAACCTGAGAAGGAAAACAAAATGTAAGCAAACAACAACAGAGAGAGTGAGAAGGCTCTGTTGTGATTCACCCTCAGTTCCCACAGGCCTCTCCCTGGGTGTAATGGCTCTCTCCATCACTGAACAAGTGGAACTGGCCTAAACCATCTCATTGTTGAAGAGAGCCACGTCCATCAGAATTGATCTTTGTATAGTCTTGTTGTTGCCATGTATAATTGGAACATGGTTTTTTTCATCTGGAAAATAGAAGGAAGGAGACAAGATGACCTTCAAGATACCCTTTGGTCCTCTTGTTTCACTTGGTATTACAGGCTTCTTTTTGTTAATTTGTTTAGATTTACATTTTTAATTCTAAAAATTAAATTATTAAAAAAGTGTAAAAATGATATAAAATGGCAGACTGTAGCAGAGTGTATCACCAGGTGTTTTTTTTTGGTTGTTATTGCTGTTTTTTTTTTTTTCCATAATGATATCCAGAATGCAATTCCATTTCCTTCTATGTGTGTTTTTCCTAATGAATTATTCAGCCATCCTGTTCTGGTGTCAAGTTCTGGGAAATGCACAAAGGGAAGCAATAATCATTTCAAAGTTCTACCTGAAAATGGAAATAGAAAGCGTTAATTGACCACTCCTTGCTTCTCCCTATCCCTTGACAAGTTGTAGAAATGGGACGTGGCTGGTGGGGCATTAGCCCTTGGTTTCTGTCTCTGTGTCCTTGTAGTAACTCATGGCCAGGAGATGGTGAGACGGAGTCCTTGCCTTTATGCCCAAACTGCCTTTTAACAGGAGGCTCAGGAGGAGCCCCAGAGATCACGTTCTGCTTCTGGCTCAGCCTTTGGATAACTCACCCAATCTCTCTGGGCCTCAGTGGGTCCATCTGTCAACTAAATGAGGTGACATCAAAAGGTCTTTACAGAGCTAAATGCCATGATTCGGTGACAATCTTCTGCTTAGGTCATTCAGGATTCGGTGGTCTTATTCTATGGTCTTACTCATGTGGGCATTCAGGCCTCTGATGAGAAATAGAGAGCCATCAACCAAAGAATCTGGGGAGAACACTTATTGAGGATTTATGGTGAGCCAAATGCCGTGGGACTCAACATTGGGATTCAAGGCTCGATGGTCCATGCCCTTGGGAAGCTGACCTTCCAGCCAAACCTAGAAGGGAACGGCTGGCTCACCCTGTGGGATTCCATTTTGTCCAGGTCTTCCCATTCATTCCTCATAGAACATTTATTCAATATACTGCAATCCTTCTGGATTAAAAAAATAACATCTCCCTCTCTCCGTCTCCCTCTGTGTCTCTCTGTCTCTGTCTCTTTGTGTCTCTCTGTCTCTGTTTCTCTCTCCCTGTCTCTCTCTGTATATGTATACAAGTGTACATGTGTGTACATACACATAGGGTGTCCCCAAAGTCTGAACACTATTTTAAGCTACGGGCAAACTGGCTATTTCTGACTCGTTTTGGCACTTTTGGAACTCTCAATGGCATCCTCCAAATTTCCCTGGATTTCATTCTTTCTGCCCAAGTTTTAGCCCATTGATATGCCCAGGTGTTTTTAAACTGGTGACTCTGGCCATTGTCCTTTCCAATTTTCTCGTACAAGTTTGTTTGGTTTTATAGATTGAAGAGGAGACCAAGGACCTCATTGGATTCTCTGAGACATGATAAGACTATTGTAAGACTTGAAAACCCTCAGGAATCATTGGATTCTCTGAGACATGATAAGACTGTTGTAGGACTTCAAACCCCTCAGGAATCATTGGATTTTCTGAGAAATGATAAGACTGTTGCAGGACTTCATAATCTGCAGGAATCATTGGATTCCCTAACACATAAAAAGACTGTTGCAGGACTTCAAAAACTTGCAGGGATCATTGGATTCCCTGACATGTGAAGCAATGGACAATAGATTGGTTTTGGACTATCTCTTGGTTGCTGAAGAATATGTGACTGATGTTTACATACCCTTCTTCTAGGACTTCTGGAAATCTTTTACAACACCATGTTGATTTATATTGTATATCACTACTTGCATGTACAATTCATGTTTGTTACACCACATTGAGCCTGTACTAGCTGTGGGGAGAGTCACCACTAATAGCCTGCCCATTATTGCTATGTGCTTGTGTAATACTTCCCATGCTGATGGGTTTGTGCACACCTGTTTCTAATGAGACCCTTTAACCCAGAAATTGGCTAACAATATCTGGCTTGACTCCCCATTTCCCTTTGGAGCTTTTCACCTCCCTTCCTGAGAAGTCAGGGAGGGGTGTGACCACCTGTGTTCTAAAACAAAAGAAAGGGGGAGATGTAAAGGGCTGAAACTCTGAATAGGTGCACTGGAATCAGACAACGAGCACTAAAAGCTAATTACCAATTGGACAATACTCTATTAGCATATGCTTGGAAAATGGCCCTTCCCACTATTCTGTGCTGGCTTAATCTTTTGGTGTATACGAAGAATTGTGGGAGGGATTAGGGGGTGGAGTAAGACAAGCCAGGGTCACTTTGGCAGTAGCCCTTTACATCTCCCCCTTTCTTTTGTTTTAGAACACAGGTGGTCACACCCCTCCCTGACTTCTCAGGAAGGGAGGTGAAAAGCTCCAAAGGGAAATGGGGAGTCAAGCCAGATATTGTTAGCCAATTTCTGGGTTAAAGGGTGCTAACTCGGTCTTCACAATCACCATCATAGTAGTTGATTCTTCTTTATTTAAAAATAATAGGGAAAGATACTGAACTTAAACTTTCACTGCCACAGGGAACTCCTCAGTGAGGAAAATCCCTATATCAATGCAGATCGCCATTTTCTCTGTAAGTTATCAAGTCACTTGACCTTTCAGTTTTGAGTTTTCTAGAGCACAGAGAGGGATTGCCTAGAATTACAAGTCAGTTTGTGTCAGAGGTAAGACTTGAATGCTCTCTAACTAATAATACTAATAAAACTAATAATAAATAGAGCTGAACTCTCTATTTTGTGCTTCTTGATTCATTAGGTGCCATTATTTTCGGCATTGAATTTATTCCACCAAGGCCTAAACAACTTGGCTTAAATCACCAGCTCAGTATCTCCAAAAGCCTTTTGGTGACACATCTCTTTCCCCTCCTCTTTCATTTCCCCTTTCAAATATTCCTTGATATTATGGTAAACAGTAGACCCCACATTTCTTGAGGGCAGGGACGCTTTTGTCATGTTTTTGGTTGGTCTTTGAATCACTTATACCTAGCAGAGTATCTGGCAAATAATAAATGCTTCGTCCTTCTAGAAACTTAACTAATCAAGGATATTGAGAAGGAAAGGGCCAGGAGTAGATATCTAATATCTAATATTTAATGTCCTTTTCTCTGAGCCTTGGGGACAGAGGCCAGCGGTAAGATGTAATTTCATTGATTTGGCTGGAAAGGACCCGAAGAACAAACACGAGATGTCTGAAGGAGCTATCTGAAGGGAATTGAGAGCTCTTCAGTGAATGACCTGGAATGATTCAACATCAGCGGAGAAGGACGGGGGGATCTTTATAGTTGGTTGAGAAAAGAACTCAGAGAGTACTGGACAGCAGCCTCCAAGGGGGTGAAGGGTGACTCTGAGGAGGAAGGATTGGCTTGGCTCTAGGAGGCAGGAATGGGAATGATGGGAGGTAGATTTGACTTCATGATCATTAAAATGAATGATTAGAAGGTTTCAGCAGTGAAATGGGCTTCCCTTGCTCAGATGGTGTGAGGGACGGTGTTAGCATTTGCATATTCATTCAGGAAGAGGAAAAGGGGTTGTTTGAGGAGGAGGTATTGGGGGGGGAGGTCTAGGAGCATCTTGGAGTTGGAGAATGTTAAAGAGAGAACTGGCTGGCCATTGGTTGGGTTGGGGATTCCTGTTCAGATGTGGATTGGATTCCATACTTTCTGAGGTTCTTTCCAGCTGTGGTTCTGTGATTTTATGACGCATATGGAAAAAGGACAGCTAGAAAGCTTGATTCTGGTGTATGTGAATGTTAGTCAATCAATGAGTATTTATTTAGTGCCTACTTTGTGCTAGGGATTGGGGATACACACACACACACACACACACACACACACACACACACACACACGCAATCCCTGCCCTTGAGGATCTTCCATTCTATCACTGGGTGATGTGGTTAAATCAAACTGGATTCTTATGCGGGGCACTTCTTCATGTTGCCTTGTCTGTAATTTGGGATTAAGAAATCTACTCCTGGAGGGAAAGTGAGCCAGCTGGACAGCTCCTCCCAGCCTTTTAATTGTTCTTCCCACTTCCTGGCTGTGGGCTCTTAGACCCTTCTTCGGTAAGAATGACCATGTCATTCTTGAATGGCATTCTGGGGCTCCTCGTTGACTCCAGGGTAAAGTCCCAGAGTCCTCAGTGCAGCCCTGCCCCAGCCTGCCTTTCTGGCTTGCTTCCCATTGCGCTAAATTCCACCAAATGGATCGATCTGTCCCTGAGAGGTGGAATTTCCTCTCCTCCCTCCAGGAGGGCCTACACAGGCTGCCCTTCCTCCTGGGATGCTCCCTTTGCACCTGTCTTGTGGAATCTCCTGCTTCCTGGGAGGTTCCCCTCATGTCCCACCGCCACACGAAGCTTGGGGGACTTGTTTTTCCCCTCCTGACATTGCCATGTATTTGCTTGTGTGTTTTTGTGGCCCACGTACCTGGGAGAATGGAAGGTGCTGGAGGGCTGGGGTTCTCTTCTTGTTGTATCCTCAGCCCCTAGAGCAATTGCTAGCACATAGGAGATGATTTAGCAGATGTTAGCTTCCTTTCCTTCCCTGCAGGGGAGGACTACTGGTTGGGGATGGGGTAGACAGAATCCTCGGTCAGGTACAATTGCTCTGAACTCAGAGATGAAGACTCAAGTCGTGAAATCTTCTGGTTGTGCTCACTACTACCCACTGTGGGCCCAGAGCCACGGAGTAATGGAAACCTAGCAAAAGTTCAGCCACGGGGAAGCTCCAGGCCCTGGGGGAGGGAGGAGGAGACGTTGCCCAGCCCTGTCCTGTGGCTCCAGAGAGCCTGGAATCAGGATGGAAAATGGAAGGCTTGGTGCTTCTGAGCCGTGTCATGCCGGGGACACGTGTGGGAGCTGTGAGCTCACCCGTTCCCACTCTCTGGCAGTGTGGCGTGCCATTGTGGGGGAGGCCCCGATCGCTCAAACCGACCCAGCCAAGCTGTGCCACGGGCTGCTCTCCCTGGCGACAGGATAATTTCAGAGATGCTGAGCACTCGAGCAGAATTGTGTTCTCAGGCAGCTCGTCTATCTTTCTTGTAGCCCCAGGACTCAGCATAGCCCTGGCATGCAGTAAGCACTTAATAAGTGCTTTTCAATCAGCCCGGGCCAATGGTTGACCTTTGCTGCCCGGGGAGCTCCTGATCCCCTTTTAAGCAAACCAGGCATGAGCCAGGGACTGTTATGGCACGGTGCCGAGGGGATGTTTGTCTAAGTGAAGACTGGATCAGAAAGGTCACAGGATCCTAGGACCAGAGCTGGAAGGAACCTCATACGTCACTGACTCCTCCTATTTCATTTTTTCAGGAGGAGGAACTGAGGCTTAAGGTCAGGACTTCTAACTCAAGTGAGGGCTGTTTTTCTGGTCCTGTCTGTTCATGAAACTTGGATAGCCTTTGATTCTGACCTTGGTCCGGCTACCCCTTACTTTAGGTGATATTCCCAGACCTGACCGTGTGTCAGGGAAGGCGATTCTCCCAACAGCTTGCAGGGTCTTTGACAGAAACTTTGCCAGAAACTTTGCCATGACCTGGAGGCCAACAGAGACCTTTCTCTGCGCCCATCCACTGACTGCCTTTTTCTCCAAAGGACCAGCCTTTTAATGATGCCCTACGCAAAGATGGCTGATAATTGGCTGGTTTTGTCAGCCTTAAAGTGGGGTGTTTCAGGCTGCCTTCCAATGACGGGGACAGCTAGATTTGGGAAAACCAGACGTCAAATCTTACTGGTTACACAAGTCACTTAACGATGTTTGCCTCAGTTTCCTCATCTGTAAAATGAGCTGAAGAAGAAAATGACCACTTTAGTATCTCCCAAGAATACTCAAGAGCCTCAGAGCTAGAAGGCTTCCTTCTTCAGAGCCTATCTAAATTCAACTTGTATCTGAATAAAAATCCCTCCAACATGTCTGAGCAGTGTTCACTCAGGTTTCTGTCTCCTTCCCTCCTATATCTCTTCTCCTCTCCCCTTTCCTTCTCTTTTCCTCCTTTCCCTTCCTTTCATCTCCCCTCCTTTTCTTCCTTCTCCTCTTGCTTCACTTTCTTCACATGGAGATGATATTCCCTGCACTCTGTCTCCCAGGATTTCTAGAGAGTATATTGTAGATGTAAATTCTAAATTCCAGAATTCCCAGATCAAAAAGAAATGATTACAAACAGCCATGAGTATTGGAGAGCCACAGTCAGGACAACACAAAATTTAGCAGCTTCTACATGAAAGGATTAGAGGGCTTAGAATATGATATTCTGGAGGGTAAAGGAGCTCAGATTACAACCCAGAAAAACCTACTCAGCAAAATGAGTCTAATCCTTCAGGGAACAAATGAACACTTAATGAAATAGAGAACTTTCAAGTATTCTTGGTGAAAAGACTGGACTAGAAAATCTGACTTTCAGATACAAAATTTACGGGAAGCATACAAAGGTAAACAGGAAAGGGACATCATAAGAGACTTACTCAGTTTAAATTATTTATATTCCTACATGGAAAGATGGTACTTGTAACTCATAAGAATTTTCTCATTACTAGAAGTATAGATAGACAAGAGGGCACAAGTGTTAGTTGAATATAAAGGGATGATATTTAGAATATAAAATTAAGGGGTGAGAGATGAATGTACTGGGAGAAAGAGAAAAGGAGAGGTAGAATGGGGGGAAATTATCTCATGCAAAAGGGCAAGAAAAAGCTTTTTATAGAACGAGGTAAGGGGGAATGAGGGAACTTTATTCTCATCAGAATTAGTTCAAAGAAGGGGCAATATACACATTCAATTGGTTATAGAAATTGCTCTTACCCTATAGGAGAGTAGGAGGGAAAGGTGATAAGAGAATGGTGGGATGATAGAATGAGGGCATATGGTGGGAGGGGGTAGTCAAAAAGCAAAAGAAGGACAGGGTGAAGGACAGAGAAGTCAGTCAGAGAAGTGTTAAGGTTGTACAATCCAGTGAGAAAGGGAGATTTTGAGTTGAATTCTCCCCTTAACAGGAGGTTTGGTGTTCACAGTCCCAGTGTCCAATTAGGCGGGCAGAGGGCGGTGACGAGATGAACTCTCAAGGCTGATGACTTTGTACATTTTGTGATAGAAAGGGAGCTGTATGGAGGTGTGAGTGAATGAATGAATGGAGGCGTTTGTTAAGCACTCTCTATGACAGGGTGAAAGAAGAGAGAGAACAGAATAAATGGGGTGTATGAGGGAATAGGATGGAGGGAAATAACAGTTAACCATGGAAACCGAGAAAAAATTGAAGCAAGTTTCTCTGATAAAGGCCTCGTTTCTCAACCATATAAAGAACTGAATCAAATTTATAAAAATAAGAGCCATTCCTCAATTGATAAATGATCCAAAGCTATGAACAGTTTTCAGATGAAATAATCAAAGCTAATTATATCCATATTAAAAAAGTGTTCTAACTCAGTATTGGTTGGAGAAATGGAAATTAAAGGAATTCTGAGGTACTACCTCATACTTATTAGATTAACAGAACCGAAAAGAAAAATGACAAATGTTGGAAGGGATATGAGAAAATGAGACATTAATGCATTGCTGGAGTTGTGAATTGATCCAATTCTTCTGAAGAGCAATTTGGAACTATGCCCAAAGGGCTATAAAACCATGTGTACATACCTTTTGACCTGCTAGTTTTGTATCTAAAAAGAGATTAAAAAGAGGAAATGGATCTATGTGTACAAAAAAATCTTACAGGAGCTCTTTTCTGGGCGCAAAGAATTAGAAATTGAGGGGATGCTAGGGAAGGGCTCTCCGAAATGTAGGATGCTCTCAGAAAAAACTGGAAGGACTTCCATGAGCTGATACAAAGTGAAATAAACTGTGTATAAAGTAACAGCAATACTGTAAGATGATCAGCGGTGAATGTCTTAGCTATTCTCAGCAATACAATGAATCAAAACTACTTTTAAGGACTTCTTATGAAAGATGCTATCTATCCTCAGAGAAAGAACTGATTGTGTCCGAATATAGATCAAAGCATACCTTTTTAAAACTTTATTTTTCTTGAGAGTTTTTTTCTTTTCTGGTCTATGTTTTCTTTCACAACATGACTATTATGGAAATGTTTTGCATGACTACACATTTACAACCTATATCGAATTGCTTGCCTTCTCAAAGAGGGAGGTGGAGGGTGGGGAAGGGAAGATGGGAGGAAATGTGCAATTTAAAGTTTTAAAAATGAATATGATAAATTGTTTTTTTTTAATTGAGAAAAAATAAAATATTAATTAAAAAAAAAAGCGATTTCTCTACCTGAGCGTACTAGCTGAACTATCCATTGGGATATAACCTGATATAATCTCTTTGGGAAGGTGGGTTTGAATGCATTACCCTTTCCTTTGGTCACTGGATATGTTGTGTCAGTAGGCACTATTAAGTGCCTACTATGTGTCGCATTGTGGTAAGAGCTGGGGGTGGGGTAAAAGCTCCTACAAGGAGCCTAAAATCTAATGGGGGAAAACAGAACACAAAAGGAAACTGAAAGGGGTGGGGAGGAGGTACCTGACTCCTAGGAGTTGTAGAGAAGTCAGTCAGAGAAGTGTTAGGGTTGTATAATTCAGTGAGAAAGGGAGATTTTGAGCTGAATTCTCCCCTTAACAGATTTGCTGTTCACAGTCCCAGTGTCCAATTAGGCGGGCAGAGGGCGGTGATGAGATGAAATCTCAAGGCTGATGACTTTGTACATTTTGTGACAGAAAGGGAGCTGTATATGGACGTGTGAGAGAATGAATGAATTATTAAATACTCTCTATGAGCTGGGTTCTCATTTTAGTGCTCGTTTTAGTGCTCATACTTGCTAGGTTGTAATTAACCTTCTTATTAGAAAACTAGGGATGCTTGCTACTCCTAGGAGTCCAGCTTTAGCTGGAAGGAGCCGTGGATGCTCTCACCCAATGCCCTCATTTGACAGATGGACTTGAGACCCAGAAAGGGAAAGAGGCTTGTCTGTGCTTCTCCACTAGCAATAAGCAGAGCTGGGGTCAAGCTCTCTGGCCCCCACCATGCCCTGTTATAGATTACCTTAGTCAAAGGCAATCAGCAAGGCAAATTGCAGCAAGAGGCCCATGACATCGACTGCAAACAGTCACAACGTGTCATGAGACTTTGGGATCATTTTTGTGAGTAGGACGAGCAGCCACAGTAAGAGGAGAAAGCACCTTGTTTTCTCAACCTAGCTTTCTCCCTGTCACTAACACAATCCGTATGTTGCCGGGAAAGCCACCAGCCAAACTCAAGGCTGTCCGGGAAGGGTGCCTGACTGACCGGTGGCTGAAGTGAGAGAAGTGAGAACTACTCATAAGCCCTTGGAAGTCCTGGCTTGGAACGGCCCATCTGTCCCTTTCTTTCCTGCCTCAGTTTCCCCCTGGAACTAGCCCTTTCAGCATTAAATTCTATTGCATAGCCTGTGGTAAAAAGGAATAATTTAAGTGATATTTCAGCTCCGCTGTGTGAAACCTTGTCGGGCTTATGTAGAAAGAAAAACACATCAGCTGAGATGGACACATGGAGGGAACACCAGAGGATGAAGAGTCAGGAGACAGAAAGTAACCGGCTCTTAGTCTTTGTCTTTATAAGCTGATATTTGGTAACTTCAGGGCAAAAGTGAGAATAAATCAACATGACAAGAAATGCCCTGAAAAACATAAACAAGAACAAGAAAGGAGAGAAGCCAAAGATTTCTGGATTACACAGAATCTTCCCACGTATAAACCAAAATGAACCAGCAGGTGCTAGATGTGGTAACTGCTGCATAATGCCATAAAATGAATTGCTTATATTTTAACAGACAGGAGATGACTTGCTAATGATGTGGGATCATTCTTTAGTCAGTAATATGTGCTTGTAAATCTAACGATTTGTTAGAGCAAAGATCAAAATTAATATGAAGCTAAAGATAGAATCAAAATGAGAAAAAGGTCACTGTTGTGCAATTTTTGAGTTCTGTCATCAATTTAATATGAGTGGAAAAGTGTAATTCTGACCTATTCAAATAAAATATTCATTTCTATTTCTTTTCTCTTCTAATTTTCAAGGTTTTCTTTTTGTATTTCATTGGGTTTGTTTCTTTGTTGGTTTTTCATTTTTAAAATGCATAAATGCATCTTTTTCTATTTTACTAATGTATATTTTCAGAGAGATAATTTCCCCCCCAAGACTACTTTAATTACATTACAGAAATTTTAGCATATTATTCATCATTTTATTTTCTCTTAAATAATTATGAATTGCTTCTATAATTTTTTCTTTTACACACTTGCAATCTATTATTTTCTTATTACCATTTAGATTTGTGTTCATGTTTCCTGAACTTGTGACTTTGTTTATTATAGTCTATGAAGAATGGTTTTGCATTTTTGCATTTTAAAATTAATTTGTAATATCTTTTTTATAATTCAGTTTTTGTAAGAGTTCCATACACTGCTGAGAAATATGCTTATTCTTTATAGTTTCCATTCAGTAGATTCCATCAGTCTGTGAGTGCTAGTTTTCTCAGATATTTTGCAATTCTATATTTCCTTTTTTTTGTTCCTTTTATTAAGCTTGCCCATTTCTGAAAAGAACGTTAAGTGCTTCTGCTATTATTGTATTAATATCTATGTGTTCTTTTAGATCGGTTCATTTTTCTTTGTGAATTTTAAGATTTAAGATATCAGTGCACAAGATATCTGAAGAATAGGAAGATACCAAAGGCATGAACACATCTCGAACTTTGTAAAAGGAGCCCAAAAGAACATGGATAATTACTTATGTAAATGCTCATTTCCCTATCCATATACATTTAAAATTCTTTGTACTTGTTTTTCCCGGCACATAGAAGGCATTTAATAAATTCCTGCTGACTTGGAGATGCAAAATGGGGAGATCTAGGTTTACCAAAAGTGAAGACTCCAGTTGGACAAGGTTCTCTAGGGATGCAAAGGTTCTCTAGATTCTTTTCTAATGGTGGGATCATACTCTCTGGCATTGAGGGACTTCTTGAAAGAGAAACATGGTCACGAGAAAGAGTTTGATTTAAGCATCCTCACAGGAAAATCTCCAAGCCAAGCAAGTGAAGGACTGCTGTTTTAACATGTACAGCTTGTCCGTCTCCCCCCTCTCTTTCTTTCCCTGTATTTATATAACACATATGTAATATTTACATATAAATATTTACATGTTTAGTAAATAGGATTATAATATACTTGAATGTGTGATATGTAAATAAATATGTTGTATATAGGTAACATACGTGCATATGAAATTGAGACTTCTCTGAAGTCAAAGGGCCTGAGCTGAAATCCAGCTTCTCCTGTTTACTGGCTGTGTGATCTGGAGTAGGATTCTCATCCTTTTGGGGCCTTAATTTCTCCTCTGTAAATTAAGTGGTTAAGGTCCTTCCATCTCTAAATATAAAGGCCAACAAGGCAGGAATAAGCATTGTGGGAAATAAGACACCGGAAGTGAGAAGGTAGTCTTTAGGAGGAATTGGTAGATGAGCAGGACACCCCTGAAGCAGTAATTCTCTCTTTGCCTGCTTGTCCCTCGGTTCTTTGGGATCAGCAAGTAGATCTCTGCCAGGCCGGATCTGCATGTGCTCCCCAGCAGTGACATCACTTAAAGATTGGGACCTGTAACATGACACCCCCACAAGGCCAAGGCTAACTCCCCCCAAAGTCTGGCCCCAGTCCTTTCAGATTTATGTTCCTCGGGCTTGAGTTTCACTTTATGAGACTTTTGTTCCTCTTTGTCAAGCAGGGGGTCTGCTGCCCATGTGTTTATATGTTCCAAGAGTGTTGATAAAACCTTCAGTGGGGGCTGGGTGAGTGTCATGGTGAGCGGAGATTCGTTCTTCATCAAATGCTGTTGAACCACATGGGGATGAATAGGTCAGGCTTGAAACCTGAGCAAGTTCTTTGGGAGGGCGGCTCTCCTTGTACTTTTGCATCCTCCCCAGCATTTGAGTGAAAGCATGCTCTGGGGAGCTTCCTCTTCAGGAAAAAAGTAGACAGAATGGCCTCTGTATTTTTATTTCAATTCAAGGAACTCAACAGGAAAGAGCAAGGGAAGAGACCAAGCATTTATTAAGCTCCTATCATGTGCCAGGCACTGTGCCAAGGGCACTATGAAGATAATCTCATTTGATGACATTAGAAGCCATCTTTTATTGAGGAGGAAACTGAGGCCCAGGGAGCCGAAGTGATTTGCTCCAGATCACGTGGCAGGAGCAGGATTTGAGTCATTTCTGGACCTCTGGACAGCAAACCTAAGGTCACTCGGCTACCATGAGCCTCGGTTTGCACACAAGTGAAGTAAGGACTGGAGTGCTCACCTCATAGATCAAACGATCTATTGATGGGCCATCAAAGCTTAAAACCACACTAAGATTTTTTAGGCACCTGTATAAAGTGCCCAGCTGGTTTTAACACACAGCACCAAAGTCAGGGAATGAGCCTCTCTCTTTGTCTCAGTCTTCCTATTTGTAAAAATAGGAATGGAGTTTCTTTTTCTTTCTTTTTTTTATTACAGCTTTTTATTTACAAGATATGTGCATGGGTAATTTTTCAGCACTGACAATTGCCAAACCTTTTGTTCCAACTTTTCCCCTCCTTCTCCCCACCCCCTCCCCCAGATGTCAGGTAGTCCCATACAAGTTAAATATGTCAAAGTATATGTTAAATACAACATATGTATATATGACCAAACAGTTATTTTGCTGTACAAAAAGAATTGGACTTGAAATAGTGGACAATTAGCCTGTGAAGGAAATAAAAAATGCAGGGGCACAAAATTAGAGGGATTGGGAATTCTAGGAGTAGTTCATAGTCATCTCCCAGAGTTCTTTCGCTGGGTGTAGCTGGTTCAGTTCATTACTGCTCTATTGGAACTGATTTGGAACCTCTCATTGTTGGAGAGGGCCACGTCCATCAGAATTGATCATCATATAGTATTGTTGTTGAAGTGTACAATGATCTCCTGGTCCTGCTCATTTCACTCAGCATCAGTTCATGTAATTTTCTCCAGGCCTTTCTGAAATCATCCTGCTGGTCATAAGAATGGACTTTCGAATAATTCTCCTCTGGGACAGCAAAAACAAATGAGTTTTGTCTGTTTTTTGGTAAGATCCCCAGCAGAGAGATAGCCTAGCCATAATCTATCCTCAAGCATTAGCCAACTGTGTTCTGGTAAGGACAGCATGCTAAGCAATGGGAATACAAAAACAAACCAACAAAAAAAGAAATACATCCTGCTCATGGGAAGCTTTCATTCTCTGCAGTGAAGACTTTTTAAACCAGTTGGCACACCCCGCAGCATCCTGTCTGGGCTCCTTCTCTCCCACTGCCATAAGCAAGTTGGATCCCCAAAGAGCTGCTCCACCTTCCTCCCCTTGGTGTTCTAGGGATAACTCTGAGAAACAGGATTTTTTCCTACTTTCTCTCATGAGCCCCCATGTAGCATCCTCCCCCTTGATTATCAAATAGCCAGCCAGGTTAATAAACTTTTAAGAGGGATATTGACTAATACCGTACAGTTAGACCAGCGGGCACAGAATCATCCTTCTAAAGTCGGAGTCACACTCTCAAATAGACATGCTCAGAGTCTCAGGTAAAGTGGGCTCCACCTGAGAGAGAACGCGTGACAGAGCTCTCTGTCGTGCACTTTGCTGGGCTCTGGGGCACAGGGCACTTGGAGAATCCTGAAGCTGCTCCTTCTTGCTGGTTTAAATTGTCTTCACTTCCTGGTGCGATGACCCGGTTCCAGAGCCACTAATATAGGCATTCGTTTGAGGTCCATGTGGAGACGGGTAGGAGATGGACACTCTTTATCTTCCTCCCTCTCCCCCTGGCTGGTTCTCCATCAACATATGCTATGTTCATTTGTTTTTTTCTGTTTTTTTTTTTTTCTCTCTCCCATGGTTTTTTCCTTTTACTCTGATTTTTCTCTCCCAACATGATTCATAAGAAAAGTGTATTTAAAAAGTTAATATAAAAATATGTATACCTAAGAAAAAATAAAAAACAAAAAATAGTAGTAATAGTAGCAGCAGCAATAGTTGCAGTAATAGTAGCAGTAGAAGCAGCAGGAACAATAGCAGCTATAGTAACAGTAGCAATAGTAATAGTAGCAGCAGTAGTAATAATAATAGTGGTAGTGGTAGTTGTGTAGTAGTAGGAAGAGGAAGAGCAGGAGGAAGAGGAGGAGAAGTTATAGTAATGGTGGTAGTGGTGGTAGTAGTAATAGTGTAGTAGTGGTAGTAGTAGTAGTAGTGGTGGTAGTGGTAATAGTAGTAGTAGTAGAAAGAGGAGGATAAGTAATAGTAATGGTGGTGGTGGTAGTAGTAATAGTGTAGTAGTGGTAGTAGTAGTAGTAGTGGTAGTAGTAGTAGTGGTGGTAGTAGTAATAATAGAGGCAGAAGCAGCAATAACAATAGCAGCTGTAGTAACAGTAGCAATAGCAATAGTAGCAGCGGTAGTAATAATAATGTGGTAGTGGTAGTAGTAGTTGTAGGAAGAGGAGGAGGAGGAGGAGGAAGAGGAGAAGTAATAGTAATGGTAGTAGTAGTAGTAGTAGTAGTAGTAGTAGTAGTAGTAGTAGTAGTAGTAGTAGTAGTAGAAGTGCCAGAAGAGAGAATCAGCCTTCTGCCTTCACCTGCTTTGAGGTTTGGTGTTCTTTTGATTGACCACAAAACCCCCTCCTGGGCTCAGACTTCTCCCCAGGTCCCTGTAGTCATGCCTCAGATCTATTCCTCTGTGGCGGGGCAGAAAAATCTCTGCTTTGTGCACTGGGTTTGGCTTCTAGCTCAGTTACTCACTTTTGTGTGACTTTAGACAAATCTGTTCACTTTCCCAGGACTCAGTTTCCTCAGTTTTCCTAAAGTATATGTTAAATCTAGTATATGGAAACACATTTATATTGTTATTTTGCTGCCCAAGAAAAATCAGATCTGAAAGAAAGTAAAAAAAAAAATGAGAAGAAAAACAAAACTGCAAGCACACAATAACAGAAAGAGTGGAAATGCTATGTTGTGGTCCCCACTCAGTTCCCACAGTCCTCTCTCTGGGTGTAGCTGATTCTCTTCTTTACTGAACAATTGGAACTGGTTTGAATCATCTCATTGTCGAAGAGAGCCGCGTCCATCAGAATTTGATCTGCTCTTTTTGGAAGATTGAAGGTGCAGTTGTCTTGTTTGGGGGTCTAAATCTCTTTGAGGGAAGGATCTCATCTAATCATGAGATCACAGAATCATGGGTTTATGGCCCAAAGAGACCCCAGAGGCTGTTTTATCCAATCCCTTCATTTGCGAGATGAGTGAAGATTAATAATAAGCGATTTGTCATAGGTCCTCTGACTTCATTCTACTCCATCTACCCTTGGAATCCTCCAGGGTTGAGTTGGATCACAGCAGGTGATCAATAAGTCCATTGGTTGCGGTCTCTTTAGGCTTGAGTAGGGAAGGTTGGGAGTATAAAAAGCAATTGTATCTCAGGAGGAGAAAGCATTTGCAGAGGCAACAGAAAGTGCTCAAGAAGGGGATCTAGAGAATTGGTTGGAATCCTAGCTCTGCTTCTGATTGGCTGTGTGAGCTTGAGCAGGTCTGGGACTCAGTTTCCTCATATGTAAATCTAGGACTATCTATGGGGATCTATCCAGTTCTTGATCCTGAAGTCAAATAAAATTGGGGAAAAAATGCACAAAATTCTGAGAAACCCAAGTCAAGTTGGAAAAGGGAATGGGAACAAAAACCCACACTGGAAAAATGCCCAACTGAAGAAGAGCAGCGAGATAGAAAGCAATCTCCTGAAGTGGCTGAAAAGATTTTGAAAAAAGATCTTTTCTATCGAGGATCCCACCCAGACACCCCCACATCAAGACGTCTTTATAAACAGACTTTGCTATCTTGCTAATTTCCAACTCCAATGGAGGCATCGGATCTTGGAAGCCCTTGATGCTTTTTCTCTTCCCTCACTCTCTCTCTGGGATCCTGGGGGGATTCTTGGGAGCCAGAATGAGCAGGCCTTGACCTCAGAATAGTAGGCTTTGAAGATGGAGACCCTTAAACTAAAAAGGCCAACCATGTAGGGATTTGGCAGGGGCCAGCTCTCCAAGGGGAAATGCTTTCCCATGGAAATAACACTATTCAATAATGTGTGTTCAGTGTTGAAGATGTACAGAGAGCCCGGTGCGTTTCCAGTTTGGGTAGAACACCCCAAACCATAATTCCCATTTCTGTGGCTCAGGTAAAACAGCAAATGGGTTTTTCCTCTCAACTCTCCTGTGGGATTAAGTAGAGAAGGAAGCAGGGAATGCTGGAAAGCTCACTGGCTTTGGATCATGAAGAGCTGGGGAGCGGTCTGAATATACCTCCCTTCCTGCAAGAAGTTTACATTCTGCTGTGAGTGATACGTTATGTAGACAGAGAGTAGGTATGAGATCATTTGGAGAGACTGAAAGAAGGCAACAAGAAAGGAAAGTCTCTTGGAGGAGATGGCGTGGGAGCTGAGCCTTGAATGGAGGCAGATGTGGGATGGGAGAGAATCCTGGGTGTAGACCCCCTAGGCAAAGTCACGAAGATAGGAACCTAAAAGGAACACGTCTGTCCCTTGTCAGGCCCTGGGGAGCAGCCAAGACAGGGCGTTTTGTGGCGTGAGCTTATATTTGATTCCTCCGTCTCCATCATTTCAGGGATCCTCATGACCCAAAGGCTTGGGTTACAAGCTGAGGTATTCTCTCTCTCTTTAGTTTATGAGCCCCCACTCAGGAAGCCTGAGTAATTCTTACAGGCACCTGCAAGAATGAAGATACCGACTCCTCATTTTTAATTTGAAGTTCACAGTGTTACCAAGGATCTTTGGGGTCATCGGTAGTCCCAAAGGTATCTGGGAATTCCCAGAGTCTCTCACGGGCCCAAGTATAAAAGTGTCTTTGGTAGAGATCTTGTCACTTATAAGTCCTAGTCTATCACTATCTGCTGGTCAAAGGAAACCCGGGGAAAAGCTTCTCTGTCTCTCTATCTCTTGCTGTTTCTATCTCTGACTTTCTCTCTGTCTCTGTTTCTCTGTCTCTGTCTTAGTCTCTTTCTCTTTCTGTGTTTGTCTTTCTCTCTCCCTCTCTCTGTCTCTGTCTCTTTCTCTCTGTTTCTGTCTCTCTGTCTATGTCTTTGTCTCTCTGTTTCTCTTTCTGTGTCTCTCTCTGTTTCTTTCTGCCTCTCTCTCTGTCTCTCTGTCTCTATTTCTGTCTTTCTCTGTGTCTATCTTGGTCTCTCTCTGTCTCTCTCTCTTTCTTTGTTTGCCGGGCTGTATTTCTGCCTCTCTCTCTGTCTCTCTGTCTCTGGTTCTGTCTTTCTCTGTGTCTATCTTGGTCTCTCTCTGTCTCTGTCTCTCTCTGTCTCTCTCTGTCTCTCTCTTTCTTTGTTTGCTGGGCTGTATTTCTGCCTCTCTCTCTGTCTCTCTGTCTCTGTTTCTGTCTTTCTCTGTGTCTATCTTGGTCTCTCTCTGTCTCTCTCTCTTTCTTTGTTTGCCGGGCTGTATTTCTGCCTCTCTCTCTGTCTCTCTGTCTCTGTTTCTGTCTTTCTCTGTGTCTATCTTGGTCTGTCTCTGTCTCTGTCTCTCTCTGTCTCTCTCTCTTTGTTTGCCGGGCTGTATTTCTGCCTCTCTCTCTGTCTCTCTGTCTCTGTTTCTGTCTTTCTCTGTGTCTATCTTGGTCTCTCTCTGTCTCTGTCTCTCTCTGTCTCTCTCTCTTTGTTTGCCGGGCTGTATTTCTGCCTCTCTCTCTGTCTCTGTTTCTGTCTTTCTCTGTGTCTATCTTGGTCTGTCTCTGTCTCTGTCTCTCTCTGTCTCTCTCTCTTTGTTTGCCGGGCTGTATTTCTGCCTCTCTCTCTGTCTCTGTTTCTGTCTTTCTCTGTGTCTATCTTGGTCTCTCTCTGTCTCTGTCTCTCTCTGTCTCTCTCTCTTTGTTTGCCGGGCTGTATTTCTGCCTCTCTCTCTGTCTCTCTGTCTCTGTTTCTGTCTTTCTCTGTGTCTATCTTGGTCTCTCTCTGTCTCTCTCTCTCTTTGTTTGCCGGGCTGTATTTCTGCCTCTCTCTCTGTCTCTCTGTCTGTTTCTGTCTTTCTCTGTGTCTATCTTGGTCTCTCTCTGTCTCTCTCTCTCTTTGTTTGCCGGGCTGTATTTCTGCCTCTCTCTCTGTCTCTCTGTCTGTTTCTGTCTTTCTCTGTGTCTATCTTGGTCTGTCTCTGTCTCTGTCTCTCTCTGTCTCTCTCTCTTTGTTTGCCGGGCTGTATTTCTGCCTCTCTCTCTGTCTCTGTTTCTGTCTTTCTCTGTGTCTATCTTGGTCTCTCTCTGTCTCTGTCTCTCTCTGTCTCTCTCTCTTTGTTTGCCGGGCTGTATTTCTGCCTCTCTCTCTGTCTCTCTGTCTCTGTTTCTGTCTTTCTCTGTGTCTATCTTGGTCTGTCTCTGTCTCTCTCTCTTTGTTTGCCGGGCTGTATTTCTGCCTCTCTCTCTGTCTCTCTGTCTGTTTCTGTCTTTCTCTGTGTCTATCTTGGTCTGTCTCTGTCTCTGTCTCTCTCTGTCTCTCTCTCTTTGTTTGCCGGGCTGTATTTCTGCCTCTCTCTCTGTCTCTGTTTCTGTCTTTCTCTGTGTCTATCTTGGTCTCTCTCTGTCTCTGTCTCTCTCTGTCTCTCTCTCTTTGTTTGCCGGGCTGTATTTCTGCCTCTCTCTCTGTCTCTCTGTCTCTGTTTCTGTCTTTCTCTGTGTCTATCTTGGTCTCTCTCTGTCTCTCTCTCTCTTTGTTTGCCGGGCTGTATTTCTGCCTCTCTCTCTGTCTCTCTGTCTGTTTCTGTCTTTCTCTGTGTCTATCTTGGTCTGTCTCTGTCTCTCTCTCTTTGTTTGCCGGGCTGTATTTCTGCCTCTCTCTCTGTCTCTCTGTCTGTTTCTGTCTTTCTCTGTGTCTATCTTGGTCTGTCTCTGTCTCTGTCTCTCTCTGTCTCTCTCTCTTTGTTTGCCGGGCTGTATTTCTGCCTCTCTCTCTGTCTCTCTGTCTGTTTCTGTCTTTCTCTGTGTCTATCTTGGTCTGTCTCTGTCTCTCTCTCTTTGTTTGCCGGGCTGTATTTCTGCCTCTCTCTCTGTCTCTCTGTCTCTGTTTCTGTCTTTCTCTGTGTCTATCTTGGTCTCTCTCTGTCTCTCTCTCTCTTTGTTTGCCGGGCTGTATTTCTGCCTCTCTCTCTGTCTCTGTTTCTGTCTTTCTCTGTGTCTATCTTGGTTTGTCTCTGTCTCTCTCTGTTTCTCTTTCTGTGTTTGTCTCTCTCTGTTTCTTTCTGCCTCTCTCTCTGTCTCTCTGTCTCTGTTTCTGTCTTTCTCTGTGTCTATCTTGGTCTCTCTCTGTCTCTGTCTCTCTCTGTCTCTCTCTCTTTGTTTGCCGGGCTGTATTTCTGCCTCTCTCTCTGTCTCTCTGTCTCTGTTTCTGTCTTTCTCTGTGTCTATCTTGGTCTGTCTCTCTCTCTCTCTTTGTTTGCCGGGCTGCATTTCTGCCTCTCTTTCTGTCTCTCTGTCTCTGTTTCTGTCTTTCTCTGTGTCTATCTTGGTCTCTCTCTGTCTCTCTCTCTTTGTTTGCCGGGCTGTATTTCTGCCTCTCTCTCTGTCTCTCTGTCTCTGTTTCTGTCTTTCTCTGTGTCTATCTTGGTCTCTCTCTGTCTCTCTCTCTTTGTTTGCCGGGCTGTATTTCTGCCTCTCTCTCTGTCTCTCTGTCTCTGTTTCTGTCTTTCTCTGTGTCTATCTTGGTCTCTCTCTGTCTCTCTCTCTCTTTGTTTGCCGGGCTGTATTTCTGCCTCTCTCTCTGTCTCTGTTTCTGTCTTTCTCTGTGTCTATCTTGGTTTGTCTCTGTCTCTCTCTCTTTGTTTGCCGGGCTGTATTTCTGCCTCTCTCGTGCAGCCACTTGATCCTTGAGTTTCTTAGACAAGGCAAAGATGAGTTCCCGGAGCCGTCAGGCTTGCTTATGGCTGGATCCCCACAGAAGATGAGGGCGTTTCCTTGGTGGCGAGCACTGCTGTTCCCGGTACACTGGTCCAGTCCGAGCTGCCCTTTGGTCTCCTTTCTGTCAGTGAGCGGGCAGGAAGGGGAAAGATACCATCTGTGCTGAACTGAAACGAACCCTTCCCTTTTAGGATAATCAGAAATAGCAGGCACCTTGAAGCCCCCGTGACAACAGCCTTGATCATTTGGAACTTAGTTTCCCCTGACAGCCGCAATCAATAATCATGGGAAGATCCAACGCTCTGCTAATTCTGCCCAACAGAAACTAGGGCGGGGGCAGTCAGACCCAAGCCTTGGCTAGCTGCTAGTCTGGTGCCCTATTGCTGCCACTTAGAGAGCGAATAAGTGAAGATGGCCTAGCCGCTCCATCCTCAGGTGAGAAACGGGCCTCACTGGAAGGCAGCCAAGTGTTCCCCCCCAATCTGGCCTCTCAGATATCTCAGAGGACCCGAATCCGCAGACCTTCATGAAACATGAATTAAGGTCCGTTGGTAGCCAAGGGAGATCCCGAATCAGAAATCCGGGGCCTTCTCTGGCTCAGTTTCTTTTTCTGTCAAGGGAAGCCAATGATAATTATACGTATAGGCATTACATGCGTATCCATTTAAAGGAGGAGAGGAGGAGGGGGAGGAGATAGGGGGTGAGTTCCTTGACCGCAGCTGCTCTCCTCCCCTTCGGGCGTTTTCCTTTGCTTGACCCAGGTCGTCTTTGTCATTTCTGACTGGACTTTTTGTGACCCCACTTGGGGTTTTCTTGGCGGAATGATGGAGTGGTTGGCTATTTCCTTCTTCGGCTCATTTTACAGATGAGGAAACTGAGGAAAATAGAGTCACCCAGCTAATGAATGTCTGAGGCCAGATTTACGGACAGGAAGATGAGTCTTTCTGACTTCCGGCCAGCACTCAGTCCACTTCACCCATTAACTTAGCATGCATTAAGCACTCAATGAATGCTTTTTCACTCATTCATTCATTCATTTCTGCATTTCTCCCTTCCTATACGGTATGTGTTTTCTCCTGGGGGCAGGGACTGTCTTACTTTTGTCTTCACATACCCAGTTTAGTACAGGACTTGGCACATAATAAGTGCTTAATAAATGCTTATTTTGTTTTTTCTCCTTCCTATCAGTGGGAGAGGATTTCACTATTCAGGGCAGTTCCAGAGGTGGGACTTGGCACATAATAAGTGCTTAATAAATGCTTATCTTGTTTTTCCTCCTTCCTATCAGTGGGAGACGATTCACTATTCAGGGCAGTTCCAGAGGTTAGACTTGGTACATAATAAGTGCTTAATAAATGCTTATTTTGCTTTTTCTCCTTCCTATCAGTGGGAGAGGATTCACTATTCAGGGCAGTTCCAGAGGTTGGACTTGGCACATAATAAGTGCTTAATAAATGCTTATTTTGTTTTTTCTCCTTCCTATCAGTGGGAGAGGATTCACTATTCAGGGCAGTTCCAGAGGTTGGACTTGGCACATAATAAGTGCTTAATAAATGCTTATCTCGTTTTTCCTCCTTCTTATCAGTGGGAGAGGATTTCACTATTCAGGGCAGTTCCAGAGGTTAGACTTGGTACATAATAAGTGCTTAATAAATGCTTATCTCGTTTTTCCTCCTTCTTATCAGTGGGAGAGGATTTCACTATTCAGGGCAGTTCCAGAGGTTAGACTTGGTACATAATAAGTGCTTAATAAATGCTTATCTCGTTTTTCCTCCTTCTTATCAGTGGGAGAGGATTTCACTATTCAGGGCAGTTCCAGAGGTTGGACTTGGTACATAATAAATGCTTAATAAATGCTTATTTTGTTTTTTCTCCTTCCTATCAGTGGGAGAGGATTCACTACTCAGGGCAGTTCCAGAGGTTGGACTTGGCAAGAGGTAAGTGGGAGTGGATGCGATAGAGCTGTCCAAGGTGTCCTGGGCTGTCCTGGGAGGGAACCTCGTATCACTGGGGCAGAACCACAGGCTGACTCCTTGTCGGGAAGGTTTTGGGGGGATTCTCAGTCAGGGAACTTTTGGATGAGGAAGGGCCCCCAGAGCTTCTTGGAGCTCTGAGATTCTGACTCTCCGAGTCCCAGAGAAGGTCCCACAGCCACTTAGCAATGCAGCCCGGACCCCCAGTTCCTCTGGGCCCTGCCTTGGGTTCGGGACTCTTCCCCTCACTTGTGCCTCGGCCCCCTTTGGCAGTCGGCCTGGGGAAGCCTAGGAATCCCTTCATAGAAATGCTTTTCAATGCAAAAAGTGAAATCCACTGGTTATCAAAATATTACCCAAGAAGCAGTCCCTGGCCCCAGGTAAAGGGCCCTGCTTTATGGCAAGCTGTTCACCTACGGGCCTTTTTCAAGGGAGTTCTGGGAGATCATCCTTGGAACAAGCATGGAACATCATGGGGGGACCGCTTGGGCCAACGAGAACGATTTATATAGAGAGTTCTCTTGTGTCTGGTTAAAAAGCAATGGCCCCACTCTTGGGACTTTAAGGACCCCCGGTGTCTAGGGGGATGGGCGGCTCATCTGCCTGCCCGTGTGAAGCCCCGGGCAGAGGCTGCTCTGACTCCCAGACTTGGACCTTCCACAAGTGGACATGCCGGACAGCGGGACGCCTTCCTGCAGTGAGTGCAGGGTCAGGAGCGGAGCAATCCGCGCCCTCCCAGGGATCCCCGTGCCCTGAAGGTCATCCATTCTCTCTCCATCTTTTAATCCAAACAGGATCTGGCTGCTGGGGACTCGAGGCTGGCAGGGGATGCTGGGACGGAGGGCACTGGCCCCGGGGAGTCTGTGTCTCGGCCTGCCTGAGCTCTGACCACCCACATGAGCCCAGCACAATGGGAGCTTTTGTTGGTGTGCCTGGTTCTGAAGGGACGGCCACGGGGTGCTGGTGGGTGCCGGCTAGCGTCAGATGGGCCAGCCCCCCCAAAATGGCGGGGAGGCTTTAGGGCCTTATGGCCAATCTCCGCGCGGTGTGTTCTACTGTGTACTTTCGTGTGGACAGTGACTGGGGGACTGACTGTGTGCTTTTGTCCACACACAACATGCGACCCCAGCAGCACACACTGTGTGCAGGAGCACACATGCACCTCCCTCTGTACGTGAATATCAGTTGTGATGTGTCTGTGCAGGGTATGTGGGTATAGACTCCAGTGTACACAGATGTGCCACGTGTAGACATGCATGTTTCTGTGGTCAATCACAGACACAGGGAGATATGTGGATAAACACACGGACGTGTGCACACTGTAAAATGTTCACACACACATGTATATATGGAAATGATTGTCCTTGATGCTCACGTGTAGGGGTGTGTGTGTGTATGTGTGTGTGTGTGTACACGTTCCTATTTGCTGCCATGTTTCTACACACGGGCACGTGTTTTCCACAGGGTGGGGGGTGATGGAGGGCGGCAGCCCCTCACTTGTCTCAAGACCAAACCCCACCCAGCCCTGCCGTTCCTTAGCTCCCTCCCCTCCCCCTCCCTTCTGGACCGGAGCCACCTGGGCCCCAGCCTGGGACCTGCTAGTGATTCCTTCCTCTTCCTCACCCCTCAGAGCCAATGTCCTGGAGCAGACAGGGACCTGGGTTCTAATCCCGACTTGAATTTGCTTTCTGGATGACTCCAACAAACATCTTCACTCCTCTTGTCCTCAGTTTCCTTATGTGTAAATTAAAGCCTCTCCGGGGTCTCCACGGGCTCCTTCCCCACCAGAGCGCCTCGAAAGCTCTTCCTTCCTCCCCTCCCTCACGCCATCCCCACTTCATGCTCCTTCAGGCGGCAGGACTCCATTCTTGGCTCTCCCTGTCGGACCCACCTGCTCACAACGGCTGCTTCCACTCTCTGAGACTCTGCCTTCGGGACATCACGCTCCCGATCACAAGTACCCCTCAGCTTCCGACTCCCCCAAAGACTCGAATTCTGGACTCCGGGAGCTGCTCTGTCCCTTCACTTCCGTCCTCTGGAGCCTTCTGCTCTTACCGGGAGAAGATGGGGTCAGATTGGAGCTGGAGCAAAGGGACCTTCCCATTATCCAATCCAAAGAAAAGAGTCTCTGTGCGCTAGGTAACTATGGGACTAAGCGGCAGGGAAGATGCCCCCTGTACTGGTGAAGGGGCTTTCCCTACGCGGGACATCCCCACAGCACGAAGTCCCAGGTTCGTCCCTTCTCAGGCAGTGGGATTGTGGAGGGCGAGGAACCCCCGTGATGTTTGAGGTTACCCCAAGGCTGCACTCTGGCCGCTGGCCGAGCTTTGGCTCTCCCCAGTGGAGACCCGAGGGCCAGGTTCTTGGTTCGACCTGGGTTATGCTGAGAGCGAAGGCTTCTGGGAGAGCCCGGCCGCTCCACACTCCCCTCCGCAGTTATCCCGGGGAGAAGGTTAGCCTGAAAGTGGCTTGCAGTGGGGGCTCAGTCCAAGTGCCCCCAGAACCGCCCCCCCCATGTTTTTGATTGACGCCTGTCTCTTGTACCTGAAAATGCTTCTTCTACATCTTCCATCATGGAGGATTCCGGAAGGTGGGTTTGCCTTTTGTGGGTAACCCCAGTGCTAAGTCGAGGAAATAAATAAATAAATGAATGAATTAAAAAAACCACGGGGTTGAGTTTAGGACCTCTCCGAGCCTTTCTCCTTCTAAGTCTGGGGTCCATCCTCTTCCAAAAGGAAAAAAAAGAATCCAGCAACCAGTCAGCAAGCATTTATTAAGCACCGACTACATATCCCGAGCCCTGTGCTAGGTAATTGCCACTGGTTAATAAAATAAATCATGGGCCTTTTAAGAGAGCTCAACTGAGGCTCTTAGTCAGACACAGAAACAGGAGGTGGAGGAGGACAGGGATTAATGCACAGAGCTGGAATAGCAATTATCCTGGATATTTCAGCTGCTTGGACCCAGTGGGGGATGGGAGAACCTCAATGCACTCAGATTTTTTGAGAGAGCCCCCGGCCCCTCCGCTGGAGCCGGGAGCAGGGAGGGGCTGAGGCTGCCCGGAGCCGCGGGTGAGAGGGGGTCGGGTGTCCCGCCCTCCCGGGGGAGCTGGGCTAGCTTGGCAGAGGCCCGGGGCCCCCGGATTTCAGGAGGAGCTCACTCCGGGCTGGCCTCCTCCACTCCAGCGGATGTTGGCTCAACCAGCCCACACTGGGCCTGTCAAAATATAAGCAGAGTGTGGCAAATGGGATTAGGGAGGGATAATGGAACCTTAGAAATTTCCAAGAAAAGCTAATAAAATCAGGCGAGGCCGGGGCTTGTCTGCATCTCATTAGCCACTCTCTCTCCCGGATGGTGGGAGGGAGGGAGGCCGGGCGGCGGGGCCCGCGGGCTCCAGATGGGAAGCAGCCTTTCCTGGGCTTTCTTGTTCTCCAGGCAGCAGCCCCACACCAAAAACAGGCATTTCCTGGCCCGGCCGAGGGTCCGGAGCCTCGGTTTCTCAGCCTCTGTTGGGCTGGTCCGGTCCAATCCTGGATCTACAGAGAGGCTTGATTCTGAACTCGCTGTCTTGGCTTGCTTGGCCAAGATGGGGCAGTAGAAAGAGCCCTGGCCTTGGAGTGGGGAAGCCCTGAGTTCATATCCAGCCTCAGCCACTTACCATCTGCCTCAGTTTCCTCATCTGTAACATAGTCACCGGCCTCTGAGGATTATTGTAAAGTGCTCCTTGAAGTGCCACATCCATGTCAATGACGTAATTCTTCTGTCTCCTTAGGCTTCTGGACGGAGGGCATCCTCCTCTACCTTGTCCAGTATCTCCTCCAGTGTGGGCTGACTCTCCGATAATCTTCCTGGGAGAAAGGATAGATTTTGAGTTGGAAGGGACCTCAGAGGTCGCCTAATCCCACCCTTTGTTCCTCTGAGGGGGAGAGGTAAGGGGCTTGCCCCAGGTCAGGCGGCTTTTAAGGGGCAAAACTGAGGGTTGTTTCTTCTTATCTGCAGGAGAAATAAAACTCATCAGGCTGGCATTCAAAGCTTTCCCCAAGCATCCTGGCCTTTTTCCAAGTTTTGCCTCCAACCACTTCTCGAATTCCCATCTTCCTCCTCCAGGTGAGGTAAGGCTCAAATCTGCCTTCAGACACGTGATCTTGGACAAGTCAATCCACCTGTGCTGCCTTCAGTTTCTTCATCTGTAAAATGGGGATAAAAATAGCATCCATCTCTCTGGTTGTTGTGAGAGTTAAATGAGCGAATATTTGCAGAGCCTTTTGTAAACCTTAAAATGCCACCTAATTCTTTGTATTGTCATTATTATTGCCATGATGACTCCCTCTCTATCAGTGGGACCGTGCACTTATTTACCATCCCCACATCTGTGCTCAAAAAGCGTCCCGGCAAAGGACTAGGTTCTCTCCTTCCCAGCCCAGGAGGAGCCTGAACTTCTCTCAGCAGCCTGGAGAGGAAATGCTCACCCTAGCTTTTGCTCAGGGAGTTTGAACACGGGTCTTACACTTCCTGAAGGCCAGCTTTCATTGATGTGGGCCAGCTCCAAAAAGAGCCAGTTAATTAAAATTAGTGTGTGTGAGTGAGTGAGTGTGTATGTGTGTGAGTGTATGTGTGTGTGTGATTGTGTGTATGAGTGTGTATGTGTGTGTTTGTGTATGTGTGTGTGAGTGTGAATGTATGTGATTATGTATGTGAGTGTGTGTATGTGTGTGAGTGTGAATGTATGTGATTATGTATGCGAGTGTGTGTGTTTGTGTGTGTGTATGTGAGTGTGTATATGTGTGTGTGTGTTTGTGTATGTGTGTGTGAGTGTGAATGTATGTGATTATGTATGTGACTGTGTGAGTGTGTGTGTATGTGAGTGTGTGTTTGTGTGTGTGTGTGTTTGTGTATGTGTGTTTGTGTGTGTGTGTGTGAGTGTGTGTGTGATGTGGCTCTTGCAGGGGGGGACCCACCTCTTTGAGCTGACCTAGAAGAAGGTGTCCCTGCTGAGGACTAGGGGAAGTAGGATTTTTCCATCTTTCTCTGGCAATTCTCTGAGACGCAGCAGATCAGGGGAAGTAGAGGGCAGGGTTCCACCAGCCAATGCAGTGGCTGCCATTTCCTTCTTTAGTTCATTTTACAGTTCAAGAAACTGAGGCAAATAGGGTTAAAACTAAAAGAAAAAACAAATGGCCGACTTACAGAGTCAAACTCTTACCTTTTCAGGCCAAATTCTTGGCCAGCTTTTGCCCCCCCCCCTCCAGCCAGCACAGGCCAAATATCAAAGACTTGGGGCAAACCCCGAATGCAGTAGGACATGGACTTAGGAAGACCCAGGGGCACATTTTACCTTAAGTTCTTCCTAGCTGTATCATCCTGGGCAAGTCACTTAATGCCTCAGTTTCCTCATTTGTAAAATGCAGTGGTTGGACTTGATGACCTCTAAGGTCCCTTCGAGGTCTCCCTCTATGACTCTATGACCTGACAATGGACTTGCTGACCCAACAGGATGTTCTCCACTGGTGCATTCTCCTAGCTATTACGGCAAAGGCAGACATACCTACTCTTGAGTTTTCCTTGTTCCCGAGTCTTATTCCCGAGAATTCTTAGGAAACATGTTCCTGAGTCCAGAACAGTGTGGGGCAGTGATGGCAGTGATAACCTCAGAGAGTCCCACCTGCAGCAGTAGAAAATGACTTTTCTTGGAGAATGAAAAGAAACATGGGAAAGACACAAGGAGCCTCTCTTCTGCCGTTACAATGAGTTATTCGAACAGTGTGTCTGATGGGAAACAAGCTTCTGGCGTCCCGAGTTTATTTCCCTTTTGGGGAAACGCAAGTTCCTCAGAATAGTTCTAGAGTTGCACGGATTTCTGTGGGTTTGGAAAAGTCCTGGGGATGTTGTAGCGTTGCCTCTGAGGCAGACTTCGGTTAAGTTCCCTTCGGAGGGAAGTCCAGACTGGGGAGGGGTACTAAGTTTGGAAATCTCTCCTTGTGGAGAATTGGGACCCACTGAGGAAGGACAACTTGGCTGACATTTATGGGCTATTGGGAATTTTTCACGTTGTTTTCAGTTGTGAGTCCCTCCCATCTTCCACCTTGTCTGTGGGATGAAATAAAGGCTGTCCTATCCCTGATTAGCATTGGGACCTTGCATGCTTGCACGGGATCTGGAAGGATCTTTTTATTCCCATCTGTGGAGAATTCTGAGATTTCCCAGAGTAAACTCCAAATGGAGCAATATTACCTTAAGAGAAAATAAATTTTTTTTTTTTTCACCATGCTTACATAAGCAAATGCAGAGGAAGAAATGAAGGTAAAATGGAGTATTTAGTCCTG
>NC_133618.1:672828527-672841027 GCF_048593235.1 Sminthopsis crassicaudata
CGAAAAGCTGCAGGGAGGAGGCTTGTCAGTGTGCTCTGCCCACGCCGGCTGGGATATTAGGGGACTTGCCCACGGTCCCACGGGCAGGGTTTGCTCTTATGTCTTTTGTTCAACAATGCTCACCCTGGCCTTTTTTCTAAGGATCCCGTGTTTCTGATCAGCAAGAGAAAAGTAAATATTTCTGTCTTAAAAACTAGTCAAGGGGCAGCCAGGGGGCGCAGTGGAGAGAGCACCAGCCCTGAAGTCAGGAGGACCTGAGTTCAAATTTGACCTCAGACCCTTAACACTTCCCGCCTCTGTGACTCTGGCAAGCCACTTAAGCCCAAATTGCCTCAGCAAAAACAAACAAACAAACAAAAAACCCCCAAACCCCCAAAAAACACAAACAAAACTGTCACATAAACGTATGCATTCCCAGCATCCTTCTCTCCAAACCATCCTCCCCTTGGAAGTTATCCCTAAGCGTCTGAGACCCCTTTTCAGTTAACACTGAGCTTTTCCTTGAAACATAATTTCCAGGAACATAAACCCAACATATTCCCATAGAAGCTGCGCCGTGTTGGAAAAAGAAGGGGCTTCTTTTAAGTCCTGCTGTGTGACCCTGGGCTAGTCCTTTAATTTCTCAGTGCCCAGTGTAGCCAGGGGATCCAGCTGGGTGGGTAGAGGGGTGTCCAGGAGTCCCCCTTAATGATGAGAGCACACGGCCAGTCCTTGTCTCTGTCTCAGGAAATTTGGAGGGAATTTCCACAAAGAGTGGACAGTTTGGAGCTCTCCGTGGTATAATCATTACTGTACCCATTGCCCCAAAGGCTACATAGGGACTGGGCATAAAGCCGGAAGGAACTGGCCCATAGTTCCACCGTGGGTGGGGTTAGAAGAAGCATTGCTGTCCGGTTGTGTCTGACTCTCCGTGACCTGATTTGAGGTTTTCTTGGCACGGATCCTGGAGCAGTTTCCTTCTCCAGCTCATTTTACAGATGAGGAAACTGAGGCAAAGAGAGTTCCGTGACTTGTCTACAGTCCCCCAGCTTAAGAGCATCTGAGGGCGGTTTTGAGCTTAGGACTTTCTGATGTCAGGCTTGGCCTCTATCTACTGGGCTCTGCTCTGAAGAGCGTGGGGGAGGGCGAAGATGGGGAACAGCACCGGAGCATGGGACTTGCAGCACATGCAGATTCACCTGGAACAGGAGGGGCCTTAGTGGGAAATCTTAGCCTGGGAGCCAAAGGTCCCAAAGGGATTTGTGGGTAGATGCAGGGCATCCATGAACTAAAGGGAAGAAAACCCCCCAGCGTGTCTGGATGTTCAGGAACCTCTCCCAGAAACTTAGTATTTCCTTTAATAATGTCTAAAAATGTGACTTTGAGAGCAGGTCCATGGGCTTCATTCTGGCGTCAAAGGGGCACGTGACCAGAATAGGATTAGGAATCTTTGCCTTGAGCTTGGAGGAAAAGGGATCTTCCAGGCTGACTTTATTTTACCGAGGGGGAAAAGTGAGGCCCGAGGAGGGTCGGTGACTCGGCTAGGATCACGCGGCCATTACGGGCAGAGCCAGCTGAAATCCTCTGACACTGACTCTCATCTGCTCTCCGGGCCGGGGCAGACAGTGGGGAGCCGGGACCGCCCGCTTGCCAGTTGGCATGAGTGTGTCTCATCGTGGAGCGGTGGCAGGGAGCCCCGGGACAGATCCTATCATCCATTATGCAGCAGAGACTTAGAACCAAACAAAAGCCTTCCCTGGCAAGCACCCGCTCCGCTGGGGCCGGGGTTTGGGGCTTGTCTGGGAAGCGTGGAGACCAAGGCCCTCTCCCCTGTCGTTGCATCACACGGAAGCCTGGTTACCTGTGCAGGGGGGACCTGTGTCTGTGTGTGTATGGGAGGGATTTAGAGTATGGTAGGGAAGAAATGACTTCCCCCCTAAAATGTGTTCCTAAGAACCTTGGGAAAAATTGAACAGAACCTTGGGAAAAATTGAACAGAACCCTGGAGCTGCATCTGCTTTTAACCTTTGGCTTCTGGAAGGAAGGTCAGAAAATCTATTTTTTACCCTACATTTCTTGAAATTGGTTTAGCAGCTGAAAGAGTCAGTTTTTAAAAGAAACGCTCCATGGGTGGCTCAGTGTGTCTTTCTCATTTTTTTAACCCTTTGTGTAGCGCCAGAGTAAAGAAGTGAATGTCCACTGTTTCCTGCTCTGCTCAGCCACGTGTGAAATTTAACATTCAGTTATGAGCACTACAGATGGACATGGATAAACAGAGACGTCCAGAGGATGGTAGTCACGTTGAAGAAGGAGCCTGAGCCCATGTCAGAGGAGAATCGATAGAAGGCACTTGGGAGATTTATCCTGGACGAAACTCAAGGGGGACAAGCCCGCAAGGATTTGAAGAGCTGAGTACTGGAAGAAGGATTAGCTTTGTTCAGCTTGACGCCAAAGGATACAATAAAGAGCAATAGGTGGGAGCTGTGAAAAGTCACATTTAGGCTCAATGTTAAAGAAAAGTATAAAACAAGAAGAGCCAACCTAGAGGGGACTAGGCCATCTTCAGAGGCAGCATCTCCAGCTCCCTCCTTCCCCAAAGGTTGGGAATTAAAGGGATAAACAATCATGTGTTTTCAACAGTGTAGAGGGGATTTTTGGTCAGATATAGGCTGCAGTTCCTTTCAGCTCTGAGAGTTTGTGATTTAGATTCTCTCTCCTTCTATAGTTATGTCCAAATTCAAGACATTGTTGAAGAAAAAAATGTCAGAAAGTATCCAAATCCAGTAAAGAAGTCAAATCCTTTCCCTTCCCTTCCCCCTTCCCTTCTTCCCTTCCCTTCCCTTCCCTTCTTCCCTTCCCTTTTCCCTTCCCTTCCCTTTTCCCTTCCCTTCCCTTCCCTTCTTCCCTTCCCTTCCTTTCCCTTCCCTTTTCCCTTCCCTTCCCTTCCCTTCTTCCCTTCCCTTCCCTTCCCTCTTCCCTTCCCTTCCCTTCCCTTCCCACCTCTCTTTTCCTCCTCTCCTCTCTCTCCTATCTTCTTTTTCTCTTCTTATCTCATTTCAACTTGTTTCATCATCTCATCTCATTTTTTTTTTCATTTGGTCTTGTATCATCACTTCTCATCTCATCTCATTTTAATCCATCATCTCCCTGGATGTGAACTGATAAATAACTTTTAACTTCCAGCTCCCTGAAAACCCTGCTGTATGAAGCTCTCTTGTGCAATCACACTCAAAACCAAAGAAATCTTTATCTTGGAACAAATTTATGGTCCATCCTTAGATAAGGGTCCTACTAAAACTGAGGGGAAGGGCTACCCAAGTGATTCCAAACGTTTACCTCTTTAGAATAGTACGTACCTAAGGAAAAGGGAATACTTGTAGATGTCTTTGGATGAGATTATATAAATAGTAATGAACTTAATTTATTCTTCTGGCTTGCCAGAAATCTATTGAATAAAAATATGCAAAGGCACGGTTGACCCCAGACTCTTCTGCTTGGGGAAACCAATTGGGAATCAAGGTTCCTTCTTGAGAGCAGATGTGGAACTCCAAATCCACCAATAGTTTTTTTTTTTTAATTTTATTTTTTAATTATTAAAATTTATTTTTTTCTTCCTCACTGTGTTCCCCATTCAAACCCAACATTTATAATTAATATGCCTGGTCAAGCAAAGCAAATGTCCTCATAGACCCTGGAAAAGTGCACGTCTCATTCTGTGTCTTGAATCCATCACCTCACTGTCACGCCTCTGGAATCCCAGTTGGCCACAGCACCGATGAGAGACTGTAAGTCTTTCAGAGATTTGTCTTTACAATCTTGTCATTGTCTAAATCGTTTTCCGGATTTTACATTCGTTCATACGAGTCTTCCTAAATTTCACTGAAACCATTATTCTTGATCATTTCTTATGTTATAATACATTCCTATGCCATGGTTTGTTCAGCCACGTCTCAATTTCTGAGCACTCTTTCAGTCTTATTCTTTCCTGCTGTGACATGCTGTAAACCACGTTAATGCTCCATCTCCTTTGGTTTTTGGAATCATTTCATAGTTTCTTTGGGGAGATGTCTATATAAGGGCTAAGCTGTTTTTTTCAGCCATATTTTAGCACAGGATGTCAGTGTTGAAAGGGGGCTTACCCGTTCCGCAGTATCTCGAATTGGGATGTTAAATGACTTGCCCAATTATCACCTAATTAGTAAGTGTCGGAACTTGAACGCAGGTCTTTCTGGCTCTGAGATCGGCTCGCAGCACCTCCTTTTATATTATGTCTGGCATTTCATTACCTTCATTTGCCACAATTTGTTTAATCATGACCTTACACTTGGAAGTTTTTCGGGGTGATTATATATATCTTTGAGCTTTTTTTTAAATAACAAAAGAAAATATTCTCCAAGTTTTCAAGTGCACAATTAATGTACCTGTTTTTCTCTCCAATCCTGCCAACATTAAGGTATGAAGTGGGACCTCAGTCTTTTCTTGATTTGTGTCTCTTTGATTATTAGAGAGTTTGAGAATTTTAAAAAATAGTTAACAAGGGCGTGTGCTTCCTCTTTTGGAAACTGTTTGGGGCCTTTCCCCATTTCCCCATTATGGACTTAACTGCAGATCCAGTGCTCTCTCTATTTGCATCCCTCTGGTCCTCCCAATGACCCAGCAGCTCTGGCTCCCATCCATGTGGGATCCAGCCATGCTTCTTTTCTGTCCTTTTCTTGATTAAATCCATGGCCCCATCTAAAGATCTGAATGGTTGCCTAGCCATCCCCTCTGCACATGTTCAGAACATCTCAAGGACACTCTCTGTCTGAACGGTTCGGGGTCTTTGCCAAAGACCACGAGGTGGTTGGGATCTGGGAGTGCCCTCGGGCTGTTTCAGAGCAAAGTCTTGCAGGGCTCCTCCCTGAACGTCCAAGATTGGAAACAGCCATCCCATCTCAAAACCTCGCTCTGACCAGGCCCAGACCTGGGCCCCACATGGAAGCCTGCGAGCTGACCATAAAGAACAGATGGACGCCCCCTTGGATTCCAGCCTGCAAGCAATTAGCAGAAGCGGGGCTCTAGGAAGCCTTCGGAGCAACAGCACAAAAGAAGGGGAGAAACGTGTCTGGAACGGACCACGTTTCTGCCGCGGGTCGGGCCTGGGGGAGCAGCTTCTCCCTAGCCGCGGAGGAGGGGGAAAGGGGGTGCTGTCTGGGTGTGCTTTCTCCCAACTGCTGTGTTTTTATGACAGTGCGTTCATCCCCAGGGAAAACTCAGGGCCTGAATTGAAATGTTGTTGAAAGCCATTCAGCTAGGGTTTAAAGAAACTTTTGTTTGTGGAAATCACTCTGCTGATCTCCATAGAGCTTTCCTTCCCTTTCCCTTCCCCAGACCAGAACCAGAGTGAAATCGAATCTCAGGAGATGAATTGTTTCACTCTTTTGAAGGGCCCGGGATAACCGGGCATCATCTGGGAGCTGCCCAGCCCCGGTTAGGTTTCCCTTGGCTTGAACAATGCCGTTTTCTGTTCCGGCTTCATAAATCAAAAAAGAAAGTGCTTGTCATGGCAGGTTCTAGAAGAGTTTTCAGGCTTGCAGGAAACAAACCCAACTTGCCATTGAGATTCTTGGAAACAGCTGATGGTTAAGAAAGAGGAAGATCTTTGGGGAGCAGTATTCCTGCCTCACAGGAGTCTGGGAAGGGGCCGTGGCCAAGCTGGAGTGGGACTACATGCAGGGGAGGACTGAAGTCATGCAGGACCAACGGATTATGCCGTGGAGTCAAAACAAGGAGGGGAGGAAGTCAAGGAGCACAGGAGGAGAAAGGGAGGAAAGGCTCAAGGAGGAAAGGCTGAGAACTAGAGGAGACAAAGAAGGGAGAAAAGACCGAGGCTTAGAGAAACAGAAGGAAGAGGAAGAAGAAAGGAAAAGGGATCCAAGGAGGAGAGCGGGAGGAGCGGTGGTTAGAGAGAGGGGAGGATGCCCCAGGGGAAACCGTCCCCATGAATTCCCAAGTTACCATGACAGTTCCCCTGCCAGATAGACCCAAATGGGACCTGGAGCTCTCTTTGTATTTGAGACATTCTCACCACGAATATTTTCTTTTCTGGGTCCTTGGCAAGATGGAAGAGATGATTTTCATGGAAATGATGCAGTCCTTAATAGCTCCACGATGTTTTCCATTTTCAGAATGCTTGATTGCAACAAGCAGTCCTTGCTCTGAGAGAGTGACCCCGTTTACCATTAGTTCGGGAAGGGGAAACTCCACCGAGACAGAGACTTGGTCGGAGTGGCCCCAAGGAGAACCCACGGACAGGCTGGTCCCGGCACCTTGGAGAGCACCAATTTCAGCGGGTTCGTGGCCCCAGATTACTTGAAAATTATTGCCCTGTTTTCTAGAACTCCCGAATGGAAGGGACAATTTGTAGTCCAGCAACCGTTTGTTAAGCACCTTTGGTTAGAGACACAAAAGCACAACTAAAAACTGCATCTGCCTCAGAGAACTTACACTCCAGGGACCTATGTGGCCATCCCTAAGTCTCCTCGACTTTCTCACTCAGATGGAATGACTCTCTAGTTTCCCGCAGATACCTAATCCCATCCCATGGCTCCATCCTTCTCCTCCTGGCCACCCTCTTTCCTCTGAACTTTCATGCTGCTTTTTTCCAGGCTCTCCCCCCTCTCTTCCTCCATCATTTGGTTTCCTTTGATGACTTATCGCCTGTATCACAGCCCCTGTTTGTGGATGACCCTCAAGGCCTTGTCCTGGGCTTTCTCTTCTCTCTTCATCCTCATTTGCTGATGGTGGCTCTTTTTCTGGACTCAGTGATCATCTTTTCCCAGACGTTATGAAGCGATCAAAAATCAGTAATCAATTATTTAATACCTACTGTATGCTAGGTGCTGGAGGGCCAAATACAAAGCAGGAGTGACCGTGTTTGGGAGTTCACCTTCTCTTGACTTGCTTTTTGTTCCCAGAACAGAAGTTAGAAAGCGCCGGTCTGAGGCAGTAGCGGGAAGGTTTGTTCACGTACGGTAGAATGGAATCTCGCTCAGGGTGGATGGCTGGGGGCACCATTTGGGCCAAGACCCAGAGGGTTCCCTCACTCATCAGTCAGGACTGCTCAAACCCGGGCCAGAATTCTAGAGCTGACTGGATTGGGTGGGGGAGGGATGGAAAGTGGGCGATCTGTCTAGGACCCTGGCTGCATCAGGTCCTGAAGGATGAGAGCTTTTGGACATCCGCCGCTTGGTATTATTGAATCCTAGCAATTACAGATGTTTTGGCTACACTTGAGCCAAGAGACAAGACGGTGCCACATCCTCACAAAGCAGGAGACCGTGTAAGGAGCTCTGGATTTGATGTCAGAGGAGCTGGGGTCAAATCCCGCCTCTGACTCTTCCCGCCTGTGTCACCATGGCTGAGTCATTTAATTTTCCAGCTCTAAATCTATAATCACTTGCTTTTGCTGAGCCTCGGTTTTCTTTTCTGTAAAGTGGGAGTACGACTCATTGCGGCATTTGTTCCCAAGGATATCGTAAGGCTTATCATGGTTATAGAGTCCTTTGCAGGCTCTGAAGGGCTCTAGAGACGTGAGAGAAGAGCCTTAATCCTGGGCTCCCAATGGTGGGCAGGGCTGGAGGGTGACAGAGGGATGGAGGCAGGGCAGAGCCTCCCAGAGAGGTGCACGCCGGCTGCTGGGACTTCTTTCAGGCTAGAACGGTGGTGACTCCATTTAGCATTTGTTTCTGATTTGGGAACTTTAATAAGTCTGGAAACATCTGTGTTAGATACTTGAGGACAGATTTGCAGCCTCTGGGAGGCTCTGGGAAGGCTCCAGCCCAGCTCCTTGGGGGGTGCGGAGCCTGTGCATCTGGCCCTGGCTCTCAGATGGCCCCTTCCTTAAAACTCCAAGAAGGAAGTATGGAAACATAACTCTGTGCCTCTCTCCTTCACCCTGCCTCTGCCTCCCTTCTTCCTTCTTTCATCTCTCTGGCTCTTTAGGTCTGTCTCTTCCTTCCTCCCGCTCTTTCCTTCTTTCTTTGTCTCTCTTTTTGCCTTCCCTCTCTTCCTTCTCCTCTCTCTCCCTTATTCTTTCTCTCTCTTCATTCCTTCTTTTCTGTTCTCTTCATCTCTTCTTTTTTCTCCTCCTCTTCTTCTTCCTTCCTTCCTTCCTTCCTTCCTTCCTTCCCTTCCTTCCTTCCTTCCTTCCTTCCTTCCTTCCTCCTTCCTTCCTTCCTTCCTTCCTTCCTTCCTTCCTTCCTTCCTTCCTTCCTTCCTTCCTTCTTTCTTTTCTTTCTTTCTTTCTTTCTTTTCTTTCTTTCTTTCTTTCTTCTCTTCTTTCTTTCTTCTTTCTTTCTTTCTCTTCTTTCTTTCTTTCTTTCTTTCTTTCTTTCCTTTCTTTCTTTCTTTCTTTCTATTCTTTCTTTCTTTCTTTCTTTCTTTCTTTCTTTCTTTCTTTCTTTCTTTCTTTCTTTCTTTCTTTCTTTCTTTCTTTCTTTCTTTCTTTCTTTCTTTCTTTCTTTCTTTCTTTCTTTCTTTCTTTCTTTCTTTCTTTCTTTCTTCTCCTTCTCCTCTGCCTCCTTCTCTCCTGCCTCCTTCTCTCCTGCCTCCTCCTCCTCCTCTTTCTCTTATTCTTCATCTTATCTTCTTCTCCCTCTCCCTCTTTCTCTCTCTCTCCTGTTCCTCCTCCTTCTTTTCTTTCTCTCTCTCCTCTCTCACTCTATCTGTCTCTCTCCCAGGACATAGAGTTCATCTCACCATCAGTCACTCTGAAAGTAAAACTGAGAAATGCCCCCCCCCCACTTTTCCCAACTCAGCAGAGGCCAAGATTTACCCGAATCTGAAGGCCCAGTTGTCAGGGAGCATGGAGCAAATGTCCTGGGGTCATGTCACTGCACATGGAGCCAGTGAGCCAAGTGTCGTGGATGACAAGAAAGATCATTGGAAATAAGTCCTGAGGGATGCTCCGAGGTGACATGAAGGTACTTTAATCTTGAAAGGGACAAAAGCTCTCGAATAACATGTGTCCAAAGCGAGGAAGGAGGATCTAGAACATGGAGACTTGCTAGAGCCCTTTGAACGCAAAATGTCAGAATTGGGGCGAAGTGCAGTGGGGGAGGATAGAGAGCCCCTAACCAGGAGGAACCTGATGAGACAGATGTGAGATCAGAGCGTGTCAGAGCTGAAGGGGCCCAAGACGGAGAATTGAAAGCTGGGTTGCCTGAGGTGGAATGGTAGAGCTAGAACATGGAATGGCTGAGAACCGTCTGCTGTATGCTGGTTACCCTGCCAGACGCCGGCTCTTTGATCTGAAGGAACTTAGATTCTATCGAGGAGCAGCACCATGGATCTGGGCACACAAAGGCAAACTGTAGCTGATGATTTGGGGCAGAACAAGACAAGAAGACAAAGGAGGAAGAGGGGGAGGAGGAGGAAGAGGAGGAGGAGGAGGAGGAGGAGGAGGAGGAGGAGGAGGAGGAGGAGGAGGAGGAGGAGGAGGAGGAGGAGGAGGAAAGAGGAGAAGGAAGGAGGAGGGAGAAAAGAAGTGGGGCCCTGAGCACTGGACACTCATGGGAGGTGGCCCTGGAGGAAGGAGGTGATTCCCGTGACCTGGAAGAGAGAAAGCTGAAGGTGGAGATGAGTAGAACATAGAAAAACAGCGGTGGACGAGAGTTCAGGGACAATTCCTAGAACAGCCCTCTGGATTCAGAAATGAAAAACCAAGAGGCCTTAAAAGAACTGTGCTTGCTCACATAGGCTGGAAATAGAAAAGGAAGGATCTGAACCCAGGCCTTCTGATTCGGACCCAGAAGTCTATAGTTTCCTTATGATGGGCGGCTTCCCCTCAACAACCCGTCAGTTTCTAAGACGCTCCTTCCCTCAGGTTCTCATGTTGCCATGTTTGGTGCTCCCTTCCTGTCCTTGCACTAAACTTATTTGTGTAAATGTGTCTCCCCCCCCAGCGATGGGAGCTCCTTTTGGGCAGAGCTACTTCCAGTTCACTTCTGTATCCTTCTTGCTGGTGCACGGCTGGTGCTTCACAAAGACCTGAGTAGGAGCTCGTGGTGATGGGGAAGCTGTTGGGTTTGGCGGGAACCGGGGTGCCATGTCTTTCCCCCTTTACCTGCCTGTGTGTCCTCCAACAGCCCACTCCCCTCCAAGATTGGCTTCCAGCGGATCTTCCAGGGGTCTTCATCTGGGGTCTGTGAAAGTTTAAACAATCTTATGCTAAGATCATGTGAAGTCAGGTTGGCCTCAGACACTTAACATGTCGTGGCTGTGTGACCCTGGGCAAGTCACTTAACCCCAGCCTCAAAAAAAAAAAAAAAAAAAAAAAAGTGATGATCAGGTGTGATGGACTTGGCTCTTTTCGACAATGATTCAAGGCAATTCTGATATTCCTGGGATGGAAAATGCCTCCGTATCCAGAGAGAACAATGAAGCCCGAATGGGGATCAAAGCCGAGTGTTTTCACCTCTTTTTGTTTGCTTTTTCTTTCTTGTGTTTTTCCCTTTCGGTGATTTTTCTTGCACCACATGCACACATGGAAATGTGGTTATGGGCATGGACATATTTAGCCTGCATGGGATCGCTCGCAGTCTTGGGGAGGAGGGAGACCCAGCGGGGATTTGGACACAAAGTCTTCCAAAAAAGAAGGTTGAAGACTATCTTTACATGTATTGGAAGAATAAAATACTAGTGAGAGAAAGTATTTGCTGACTGAATCTCAGGCAAGCTGGTTTCTTCTTGAATTCTGGGTATTTTATTTTCTGCACTGGGAGGGGGCCCGCGGCCTTCACTGAGGGTCACTGTTTTGGCTCCTTCCCAGCTCTAAATCTACCATCTTGATTTGCAAGTAAGGCCATCGAAGCCCCACCGAGTCCTGCACCAAGACCAGACCCAAACTATGGGCCTCTGGGCCGCCTCGGGGCTCTCTCCTCTGCCCCCCTCCCTTCCCCCAGACTTCTTGGTGGCTGGAAGACGAGACCGAGAGGATGGCTCCGGAGCAGCCGCGATGCCCTCCTGCCCCTTTGCGCTGGGTGAGCACCCGTCCTGAGCGGCCCGCTTCTCTGAAGGTCCCTCCCGACCTACAAGCAGAACTTCCCAGCCTAGGACGTTCACGAGGGGTCCCGTGGTTTCCCGGCATGGAGCTCTCCTCCTGGCGCGTTTGATCCGGGATGGGAATCTGCTCCCCAAATGGCCAGCACATGTCGAGTCTCTGGGGTACAGGAAGGGGCCCCTCTGGAGTTAACCACAGCAAAGAGCGCCTCTTTTCAAGTCACTTTCAGAAGTTCCTTTGTCCTGCAGGAGACTTCCCGGGGAGGGGCTCTGGGGGCCGACGATGGAGGACGCTGCGGCAGCCAGGGAAGGTGGGGGCTTGAGCAGGTGGGGCTGCCGCTGCCGGGGACGCCCATCGCTTCCCAAGTCCCAGCACCAATTCCCTTAATTAGTCAACATTCACTGTCTGTTCTCACATAAAGGACAATAAGTTCAAGCAGTGAGAACATGGAAACCAAGGAAAGACTTCAAAGAACAGAAGTGGGTCAGTCAATAAGCATTTATTGAGCACCTACTATGTACCAGGAACCACCCTAAACCCTGGGCATACAAAACCAAAATGGAGCATGTCACCAGGGCACTAAGGGGCCTTAGTGGGGAGAGCACAGGACGTGGACTCAGGAGGAGTCAGGTCCGACCCCCGACACCTACTGGTTGTATGACTCTGGGCAAGTCACCTAAATGTCACCTGCCTCAGTTGTTTCATCTACAAAATGGGGCTACATCTTCCAGGGTCGTTGTGAGGATCCAGAAAGGTGCCATATAAATGCTAGTTATGGTTATGGTGGTGCTGATGATGATGTGGGAAAGGAAGGGGAGATGGACTGATCCATGGGCAGCCCCTGATCTCCTCACGATGTGAGAGAAAGCCGGGAAGAGGGGGTTGGAGGGAACACCCCTCCCCCCATCACAGCTCCACCGGATCTGGCAAGTCAGGAGACCTCGTGCTAGAAAACTCAGAGGAGCCTGAGATCCCTGACCTGAGGGAGCTTCCATTCAAGGCCCGCAGATGTCACCTGACTTCTGAGGCCTCGGGAAATGAGGTTTCTGGCTGCTTCCAGAATGTTTAGCTCCTTGACGGAGGCAGGGAAACGACTGTTTTAGCTTTCTTATGTATCTGTGGTGTTCAGCAAAGTGGCCGTATGCAGTAACAGCTTAATAAATGCTCATTGGATGAAGTTGCAGACAGTGGGGTATAAAGTACTTCTCTGGGTCCTCAGCTGCTGCCTTCACTCCCTCCCGAGGCTGTGCCCGGAGGTGAGCACGTTTCCTGGCCTTCCCACCCGAGTGGAGGGCAGCAAAATGCCTTTCAGTGGAATCCGAGAAACATTCGTTTACTTCTTCCTCAGTTAAAGGCTCAGTGCTGAGTCCCGAGTATGTAAAGATAGAGTACAACAAGCCCGGCCTTCACGAGGCTTACACGCGAATGGGGGTCAGGACATGTGTGTGTGTCATGTTCTCCCCAGATTCTGATTCCAATG